>NC_057801.1:568874431-568893258 GCF_018294505.1 Triticum aestivum
ATGGTGTTGCCTCTGGATGAAGAGGACCCCGATCGATCGAGTCGGTTGGGGCTGGATGAACAGGACGACCCTGTGGAGGGATGGATGAACAGGACGACCCCGTGGACGGGTGGTTGAACAGGAGCCCGTGGAGAGGGGTGGTTGAACAATAGCCGGTGGAGTAGCGCACGGTGGAGGCTGGATGAACATGAGCCCGTGGATGAACAGTCACAGGTGGAGGCTGGAGGAGGTCGACAGTGGATGAACAGTAGCCCGTGGAGGCTGGAGGAGGTCGATGGTGGAGATAAACAATATCCCGTGGAGTCCCGTTTTGCGGTACGCCACACCCCTCCCGATGAACATGACTCCTGTTTCGACCGTAGCGCTCCAACACAAGTCCTTTCCTCCGTTTTGCGGTACGCCACACCCATCCCGATCAATAGGACCCCTTTTCGACCGTAGGATGTCCAACACAAGTCTGTTTCCTCCGTTTTGCGGTACGCCAGACCCATCCCGATGAATAGGATCCCGTTTCAAACATGGCCGGTCGAACACAAGGTTGTTTCCTCCGTTCTGCGGTACGTCAGGCATCGTTTCCATCGCCTGTTCCGTCCAAGCCCTCCCGATGAACACGACGACGCATTCCATTCCGACCCAGCCGGTTGGCTCCCCATGAAAACGACGATGACGATGTTTCTCCGTTCTGACCCAGCCATGTACACGAGCCCTGGCCGTACGTATGCGAGTAGGCGTTCGAGACCCCCCCATATGTACGTACGTGGTCGTATTTTCTTTCTTGCACACTGGCCGCTGTACGTACATGTACATGCTACGTGCACGCCTCTACTACGACACGCGCGCGCCTCTACATTGACCAGTATATATGTATGTACACGTTCACGACCAAAATGACAATGCTACGTACGCTTCGACCAGGTGGGTCCTGACTGTTAGGCACTTCCTTGCATGCGAAGATGTAGCTGGTGGGTCACAGCAGTCAGGGGGCGAATCATTTTTTCCTGGACGCACTTCCTTGCGTGCGAAGATATAGCTGGTGGGTCCCAGCTATCAGGGGGAAACATTTTTTTCACGAAATATGGTGGATCATCCGGTGGGTCCCTGCTGTCAGGTGGAGGAATCATTATTTTCCACGTAATAAGAAGGCACTTCCTTGCTGCGGCCGTGGACCCAGCTGTCAGCCTCTCCACGTACAGTCCACGTCCGATGGAAGTCGTTCCTTGACCACATTGACCACGCGGCGCCGAGAGCACCAGGGTGGTGGACAACGGCGAGGCCTAGGAAGGGGACGACGCGGAGCCGGGGAAGACGCCATAGTGGATGCCCACACGTAGAGGAGTATGAGGGTTCACTCGTTCGGCTGCGGTGTGAGGCTGCCGTCGCCGCGGAATAACAGGGGGTGTGGGTGAGTAGAGGTATGGCCTGGCTAGCGGTGGGAGTAGTAGGGGGCGGTGAGGCCTCCGCGGCATCACAGCTGGCCACGGGAGGCAGGAGCATGCGACACGACCGACGCTGCTTTGGGCGGCTTGAGCAAGAAGACCAGAGGTTGAAGAAGCACTACGGCCGTTGGATGGACATCGTACGGTCACTGGAGCTAGAATCGTTCATATTGACTAAAGTTGACAAAGGCCTCCATCCCAGTCAACTTAGTAGACCCACAAGTCAGTCTCCCACCAAGGTGGGTCCCAGCTAGCAGGGGGTATTCATTTTTTGTGCCTAATAAGGAGGAACTTTCGGTGGGTCCGAGCTGATAGCGGGGGGAACGTTTTTTCGTGAAATATGGTGGCCCGTCCGGTGGGTCCCAGCAGTCAGGGGAAAACGTTTTTTCACGAAATATTGGTGGCCTGTCCGGTGGGTCCCTGCTGTCAGGTGGAGGAATAATTATTTTCCGCGTGATAAGGAGGCACTTCCTTGCGGCTGCCGTGGACCCAGCTGTCAGCCTCTCCACGTACAGTACTCTTCCGATGGAACTCAGTTGTTGACCACATTGACCATGCCACACCGAGAGCAGCACGGCGGTGGACGATGGTGAGGCCTAGGAAGGGGATGACGCTGAGCCAGGGAAGACGTGGCAGCGGAAGCCCGCGCGGAGAGGAGTACGAGGGTTCACTGGTTCGACCGCGGTGTGTGGCTGCCATCGCCGCAGAATAACAGGGGGTGTGGGTGAGTAGAGGGATGCCCTGGCCAGCAGTGGGAGTAGTATGGGGCGGTGAGGCCTGCGCGGCAGCACAGCCGACCACGGGAGGCGGGAGCAGGTGGTCCCGCCGGCGCTGCTTTGGCGGCTGGAGCAAGAAGATCACAGATTGAAGAAACACGACAGCCGTTGGATTGACATCCAACGGCTACGTCTGCTAGAATCTTTTGTTGACGTATATAATAACTAAAAAATCTTGCATATGCGTCAACTTAACAGGCCCACAAGTCAGACCACTCCCTCTTTTTTAATAATTTATATATAGCTCATTGCAACTTTTATGCAATTTATTGCAGTCATTTTTTTTTGGTTGGCCAAGGCCAATTTCGCATATTTCTGTGGGTTCCAAACTATTTTTAATACCGAAATGTCGAGCCAGATTTAAAGTACTTTGAAGATATATTTAAATTAGGTTAATGCCCAGTGAAATAGGAATCTGAAAATGTGAAAAAATTCAGAAATTATAAAGTAATTGCCAATTTGTCATTTGTTTTTATATTTACAACCCATTTCATATTACTTTCAAGATTTGCAGGCGTCTTGAAAGAGTTGCAGCCCATCAGGGCGTAGAAAAATAAGTAGGCCTGGATTGGGTATTCTTCGGAAAAAATAAACTGGGCTCATTTTCACAAAGAAAAAATAGCTGGGCTAGTCACATGGTGAACATAAAATATAAGCCTGGGCTAGACGGGCCACAGCCCAGTTCAAACCCTGCTTCGTCTCAACAATAACAAAAAATACTGCTCGGGCAGCTACGTCCCAGGTGTTAGCCAATCTTGTGGTGTTCTCTTGTCTATTGACTATATATTCTCACAATGTCGTGGGTCCCAGATGTCAGGAAAACAGTAGGAGGAAGCATTTTATTTTTCCATACGCTGACATGGTGGGCCCTACTGTCATCCTCTCCATGTACTTTTGTCGATTCCTGTTGTTTGTTGACCATGTTGACAACGCGAGAGGGCGGCGCCGCGGCGAGCGCACCAAAGCGCGCGAGGACGTTGGCGTTAACAATTTAGGAGACGGTGGGGCGGCGATGCGTGCGCTGAGGCGCAACCAGCCGTGGGAGGCGGAAGCAGGCGGCCCCGCTGGCGCAGGTTTGGTTTTGGCGGCTGGAGGAAGACAGGACTGAAGAAAGACGACAGACTGTAAAAGCAGCAGGAGTACTTAAAAACCTTAACTGAAACCAGCAGGGGCACTTAACAACCAAAGTTGAAAGCAATATGAGTACTTATACAGGTTCAACCGTACAAAGCACGCCTCGAACAGTGCTACTTTGCCTACAATTAACCAAGGGTGAGGCCGCCAAGCCCCAGGATAAGGCCCAGGCGCCACGCCACGCATCCACAACCTTCTGAAAGTGGCTTCATCTCGCAATGTGGTCAATAAACAGGATATTCGCTTTAGAGCCATGGAAAAGCATGAACATAATCTTCTGTCCTATTCTCCAAGATGGATGGGCCTTCATTATTTGAGACCACCCATGAATAAGTATCTTTTCACCTCCAAGGGGAATGGAGTAGGTCGACATAAACATCATGTTGTGACCAAGCACAAGTCTGACCCGACCATGGTCAGCCATCTATATAGGAACAATAGAACTGGGTAGTTTCTGTTTCAAGAAGATCATAACTTTAAAATTGTGTATAAGCAACAGTTTATGAACAACATATATAACAGAAAACAGCTCGTACCATAAGTTTCTCGACATAGTTGGACCTATTCAACGAGTGCAGCAGTGGCACACATATCCCACGTGGCCTTCCACCATTAAAACACCCCACAAGGACCTCAAGACGATCAATAAAGTGTAGGAACTTGTGGATGTCGTCCCAGTCAACTTCAGTGCCATCAGTAACAGCCGCGTTATTACAGAATAACAAACGAGCAGTCTGCTTAACTCTGAAAAAACCTACACGTGCCACCAATTATAAGAAAATATTAGTTAGAAGTAGCATCTTCGTGAGAGATTCGTTGCTACTTCTAAAGTTAAATTGTGATTAGTTAGACATAATAGGTGGATTAAGAAGTCATCGAGGCAACAAGCAAGAACCAGATACAAAACTAACATGGATGAACAATTGGAACGACGTCGGGGTGGAAGATCATAGTGAAGATGAGACCAGGTTCTGCTATTTCCATCAACATTCATGCGCCAACTTTCAGTCTGTAACACTTGAGAAAGTTTATCGAAGTTCGGCCATAAAAAAGCAGCGATCTTCTTGGTTCATGAACCCAACTCGGAACTTATATCCATGGCTTGTCTTCACTGTGACCATTAAACTAGTGTATTCAGTTATGGCAAGGCCGAGCATCTTGAGTACATGTGTTCTGGCAGAGCAAATAATGTACTACAGGAAAAATAATATGAAAACACAATGTATTCCCTATCCAAATCTAGAAATAACTTCCTCCTTCACGTCAGTGTTGACCATCGTACTAGTAGTACCTTTTTTCCAAATATAGCAATCCAAATTTCCATATTAGTCGACATCATGTTCAAAAAATCCCCACCCTCCCGGATAGAAAAGAGGATTCTAGGAACATACTATGTGCATTTTAAAATCCTGTGTTAGGATGAGAAGGAACAAGTGTGGCGTCTTGCAGAGGGCGCAGAAACCTGTAGGGTCCTCACACTTTGGGCATTGCAAATGAAACACACTAGATTCAGTAGGAAGAAAAATGCATCAACGGCGGCGGCTGCCATCCTAGGATTACCTGCGACCAAGGGACTTGGATTTATCGGGGATGGATGAAGAATTCGTACTTGGTTCTCCATGAGAAAACCCCATGCAATCGCCGAGAGGGGTTTTTCTCTTAACAAGCAAACAAGGGAGAAGGGGATTCAGGCCTAGTGAAATATTGCTGCTTCGTCTGTCCAGCTTACTGCTAAAGCTGGAAGGGGGGGTTGTGATTTGACGGCTCGTTGGGCATTACTGCGGCGCTACGACCGGGTGTGTCTACCGTGCAGTTGTGCACTCTAATTTTTGCATATGGCACGTGGACCCTGTTGCCGGTTGCCCCACATATCAGCGAAAGGAAGTAGAAAGACAGGAGTAACTAGTTACACATAAATATATTTTTTACAAAGAGATACTCCGGTTGTGCACTCTAATTTGTGCATATGGCACTCTGACCATTAAACTAGTGTATTCACTTATGGCAAGGCCGAGCATCTTGAGTACATGTGTTCTGGCAGAGCAAATAATGCACTACAGGAAAAATAATATGAGAACACAATGTATTCCCTATCCAAATCTAGAAATAACTTCCTCCTTCACGTCAGTGTTGATCATCGTACTAGTAGTACCTTTTTTTCCAAATATAGCAATCCAAATTTCCATATTAGTCGACATTATGTTCAAAAAAACCCCACCCTCCTGGATAGAAAAGAGACCCCATTGCCGGTTGCCCCACATATCAGCGAAAGGAAGTAGAAAGACAGGAGTAACTAGTTACACATAAATATATTTTTTACAAAGAGATACTCTCTGTGTAAAGAAATATACAAATATTTTATATCACAACTTTATACACAAGAAAATCAAGGGGAATATATATAACATATACAATTATAAAAAACAGAGTTGTTTTTAACACAGTATAGACGAGTTGGTGATGATGGTGTGCCTGCCATCCTGCAATATAGGTCATCCGATTTATATCTGACGGATAGGAAGGAAACTATGGCAATTTTGCAAAAAGGTACCCACACACCTCTCCACATTTGCAAATAAGGCCTTCCCTCGTTCATCCTTTTCTCTCACAAGATAAAATACTCATACAAATGCATCTTGATGTTACGTGCAACGCACGGGCATTATGGGGGTTCATCTTTTTTATGGGGGTTCAGCGGAGAATATAATACTCAGACAGGCTCACGGTTCTGGACTTTGGGCCACAGGCCCACCCTGGATGTTTGGGGGCCCATGTGTTCTACCTCAGCGCTTTTCATATTGCAAGCAATCGGTACGGCGCTGGTTTTAGATGCCGTCGCAAGGCAAATACACAAAATTGAATAAAGCACAACAGCTGTTGGAATGAAACCGAACGACAGTTCCTAACCAGCAATGAGAGTTGCAATTCTACCAATGATATACCATGTGATAAGTAATACTGTCATACTACTTATACACACAGGACACTTGTTTCACCATGCCAGATTATTACATCAAAATCTCTCAGAGGATAGATCAGTTCGGCAGTTGCGTGCTGCTAGTGAAGAATTTCAAAGTTGATTTGGACTAGCTCTCCTTGCCGAGAAAGTTCGATTTTGACATCATCCCCTACCGCAAGATATGATTTAGATTTGAACCTTGACCATCCTTTAGCATCAATCATCATGCGACCATCCTTTGTACTTACGATATATTGAGCAGATTCATTCACACCAAGGTTGCGCATGGTAAGAGAAACTTGGCCGCGGTCGCCCGGATTATTGAACGACTCCCTCGTTGCTCTAGGAATTCTCTGTTTGCAAACAAGAAGACATACCCAAACAGTTAGATCAACACAGTGAATCATGTGAAACAACATGGAAAGAAAAAAGAACGAAGCACTTGGGCGGCCAATGCTTACCAAGAAGGTGGACATGTCGGTTTTTGTAAGGACTTTGGTATATGAAGTGTGAACTGCAGCCCAGTCTATTGCCGGTGCAACTGCTCGTTCGGTTGCCGCTGCACGAGACGGAGCAGATGCAAGTGCAAGTGTTGGTGCAGGTGCCAAAGCCATTGCTGCTGCCGGAGATGGTGCTCCTTGTAGAGCTGGCGTCGGTGTCGGAGCAGGTGCCAGTGTCGATGCCCGATCCTCCGGTAGATCAGACTGATCCACTAACGCGGTCGATGCCCAATCCTCAGCTGGATCAGACTGAGCTGCTGCCACTGTCAGTCCTAGAGCAACTGCCGGTGCTCGATCCGTTACTAAAGGTGGTACCGATGTGCGAGACAGCAATGATCATGTCTGGTCTGCTATGATCAGCTTTCTAACTTGACTAGGATCCGTGACCGTGATCTAGTTTTTTCTTCATTTCTTTTAAACGCGAGAAGGACTAATTGTGGCATTTTTGTTAAACCAAACTGCAGTTCATCATAGGGATTCAGCTTGTACTCAGACAACAGACTGATCCAATTTTTTCCAGTAATATAAGTGATGGACAGTGCCTTCATTACTGACACGACATAAGAAGTGAAACCTGCAAAAATAGCCATCGTAGAGCAAACCAAATGGTTTATTCTATGATGAATGTCACATGGCAATTCTATCAACGATATACCATGTGATAAATAATATTGTCGTACTACTTATACACATAGGACACTTATTTCACCATGCCAGATTATTACATCAAAATCTCTCGGAGGATAGATCAGTTCGGCAGTTGCGTGCTGCTACTGAAGAATTTCAAAATTGATTTGGACCATATCTCCTTGCCGAGAAAGTTTGATTTTGACATCATCCCCTACCACAAGATATGATTTAGATTTGAACCTTGACCATCCCTTAGCATCAATCATCATGTGACCATCCTTTGTACTTATGGTATATTGAGCAGGTTCATTCACACCAAGGCTGCACATGGTAAGAGAAACTTGGCCGCGATCGCCTGGATTATTGAACGATTCCCTCGTTGCTCTAGGAATTCTCTGTTTGCAAACAAGAAGACATGCCCAAACAGTTAGATCAACACAGTGAATCATGTGAAACAACATGGAAAGAAAAAAGAACGAAGCACTTGGGTGGCCAATGGTTACCAAGAAGGTGGACATGTCGGTTTTTGTAAGGACTTTGGTATACGAAGTGCAAACTGGAGCCCAGTCTGTTGCCGGTGCAACTGCTCGTTCGGTTGCCGCTGCACGGGCCGAAGCAGATGCAAGTGCAAGTGTTGGTGCAGGTGTCGAAGCCGCTGCTACTGCCGGAGATGGTGCTCCTTGTAGAGCTGGTGTCGGTGTCGGAGCAGGTGCCGGTGTCGATGCCCGATCCTCCGATAGATCAACCTGATCAGCTGACGCGGTCGGTGCCCAATCCTCTGCTGGATCAAACTGAGCTGCTGCCGCTGTCAGTGCTAGAGCAACTGCCGGTGCTTGATCCGTTGCTAAAGGTGGTACCGATGTGTGAGACAGCCGTGATCGTGTCTGGTCTGCTATGATCAGCTTTCTAACTTGACTAGGATCTGTGACCATGATCCAGTTTTTTTCTTCATTTCTTTTAAAAGCGAAAAGGACTAATTGTGGCGTTTTTGTTAAACCAAACTGCAGTTCATCATAGGGATTCAACTTGTACTTAGACAACAGACTGATCCAATTTTTTCAGTAATATAAGTGATGGACAGTGCCTTCGTTACTAACACGACATAAGAAGTGAAACCTGCAAAAATAGCCATCATAGAGTAAACCAAACGGTTTATTCTGTGATGAATGTCACATGGCAAAACCTGCATCGTAAAATTGCAGGAAAAGAAAGAAAACATGACATTAAATCAATAAGATTTAGATAGTAAATCAATAATATTTACTTGATGTGACACAAGTGAATCCTTACCAGGAAATCACAATGTTGAAGTACTAAAAAGAAGATTGATCGTCCAACTACGGGTGGCATGCAGGGGCCCCGCCTACTCCCACAAGCAGGACAGTCCAAAGGTCATGACAAATCGTATGGACCAAAAATCCATGGGACTGGAAATCCTGCTGGGTGCGATAAACCCTACAATGCATATAAATATTGGAGTGTAACCATAATTGATAAACCATCCTCACAAAAAGATGATTTGGATACTTCAAAATATACAGACTGAATTGAGTGGACAGACACTAACAAAGACCATTCTCAGGACTGACCACACACCAAAAGCGGCAGTACTAATAAACAATACAGGGTTCACAAACACAAATCAAGTACTGAACAATAGTACTTACTACAGACAAGCAAAGTTGAACTAATTAAACTCTACAGACTATTTCTTGCCACCGACCTATGGGATGAACCCCGCATAACTGACTAGGCCATGGACTTCGTGAGAGATGTCTACATGCACCATAACCATCTCGTCAACCTTGGAGAACCTAACAGAGTGGTCTTTCCACTCATAAACATGATGATGAAGACATGCCGCATCAGATTTGTTGGGAAGCTTTACAGAACCACACCCTTCGTAATCGAAGGCATAGCCAGGAAATTGTTGTGGTCAAGTATAGCCTCGAGAACACGCGTGAAAACAATGCTACAAGAAACACTAGTTCAGGACACATGGCGGCAAGGACACATCAGCTGGATAGTTTAGCAGTAGAACTCATGCTCAGGTCTTCCAGTTCACACGGCATGACTTTGAGAACTTCATCTCCACCGCGGACCTGGTTCTAATTCAAACAGAAACCATATTTTATTACTACCTCCGTTCAGAAATCTAAGATGATTTTTGATATTATACTCCATATATGACTACATATACGCACAAAAATGAGTGAACAAAGACACTAGAACATGTCTTCAAAGGCATGAGAGCAGAGGGATTACTTTCAATATCCATAACACAAGTTACTGAGACAAATATACCCTCTTCAAAGGTAGCATTGATGTTCATAAAGTACTCCCTCCGTCCCAAAATTCTTGTCTTAGATTTGTCTAGATACGGATGTATCAAGTCACACATACACCCGTATCTAGACAAATCTAAGACAAGAAATTCAGGACAGAGGGAGTAGTTGAAAGTAATCTATAAGAAATCAGTGTCAACCTCTCGCATGTTTTGGTCAAAAGAGGAATTTAGAACCGTCATTTGGCACACTAAAATCACATGCAAGATCACCCAGAAAGTTGTACTACCAGTACTAGTACTGCGTGTTAGATGAAAAAACACGATCAAGATCGAGAAAAAGATCGTCAACAAGAGACATTACCTGGACTTGCTTAATGAGGGATTCCGGAGAGGGGGGCTTGGACAGGGCGATGGCTTTGAGCTGCGGTAGTCTCGGCGGGGTGCTTGCGCTTCTTCATACCATGAGCCTCGACGGTTTTGGCCAGAGCCATAGACATCACGTCGGCCGGTGCTCCAGCGTCCATCCAAGAGAGGAAGCTGAGAGAGAAGAGTGAAAGGAGGAACGAGATGAGGGAGAAGCGAAGCGAGTGGGGGTTTTCTTCAAGAGAGGAAGCTGAGAGAGAAGAGTGAAGTGATGGTTGCTTCGTCCGTCCAACTTACTGTTGGAAAGGAGGGGGTTTTGTGATTTGACAGCTCATTGGGCATTACTGCGAAGCTTCGATTGGGGTAGTCTACCGTCACTCTACTATAGAGTAATTAGTGCATGGTTGGTGGACCCAGGTGCTGGATGTCCCACACATCGGCGAAAGTGAGTAATTTAGTGCATGGCTGGAGGAGGATCCGCACGGTAGAGCGTGTCCACTGTTTTTCTGAAGAAAAAAATGATTACAGCAAGCGTTTCCACTCTTACAATGGAGGAGTGTGAAACACGACAACCACTTGAACATACACAGTGCTCCTACTACTAGGCATGTGCAGTGGTTCATACATCAGTACTACATAATCTTGTTGCTAGTGTAGTAAGATATGATGATAACAAATGATGTTGTGTGCATGTCAACTATATGTAACATAGTACCGCTTTTTCGACTGTCCGGTCGAGAATGAATGGTGAGATCCATGTTAACAGAACTAGGTCTACAACGCCCGGAGAGTACGGTGCTACAGTACTCCATGAAACATGAACCATATGAAGCATGAATAGTGTTAGGCAGGGTGTATGAAGGGTGCACGGGATGGGAGCAAAAGTTCCCTTCTCGACCCACTTTTGGGTGTTTTGCAGAGTGCATGAAGGGTGTATGAGTCCAGACTAGTAGGTTAACAAAAATATACGAAGAGGAAACAACTATATTGAGATGAGAATGCAACCAAACACACCCACACGCTTTGTGCTACAGTGACTGATCTGCATCGTCTGAGTTTGGTCCAACGGTCATGTTGCGCCGAGACATGGACATGCCCATGCAGAGGGCGCCTAAACACCACCGAAGTCCCTCTACTTCTCGAGGCGCACGTCGTTGGTGATGCAGGGTGCAACCGCCCGCAGAGCCCGCTCCCGGTCGATGGGAGCTAGCTCGTCAAAGACGGCGTCCAATGGCACGAATGGATTCTGGTGACAGAGCCCTAAAAGGATTCACCCGACAACGGTGACGACAGCTCGAAACCCCTCCTTGTCCAACTCAGCCCCCACCATCACGCGGAGACGACTCAGCTCCTCGGAGATATAGGTGAAGAAGGAGACCAGGTCAGGAGGCCATAGCTCGTTGAAGTCGATCGAGTGGTCGAACGGGTTTAGCCCGACGGCCGGCATCGTTGTGCTAGCATGACGGTAGGCATCGCGCAGCCGCAACACGTGCATGGCAACTTGGTTCACCAAGTGGCTGAGGCGATCCTGGACCTTGTCACGATCGGCTCGCTCATGCTCCAGCCGGCTCCCTTGACGGCCTATCGTATCTCCCGCTTTCTGCAGCAACGCCGCCGACGCCTCGAGCATCTTTGTGGTGGACGCCTGCCGCTTTTGAAGCTCCATGAACCCCCGCACATAACGGAGGAGCATGGCACTCCTATCCTCCTTGAGCTCACGGAGCTCCACGTCCTTGGCCCTGAGCTCCGCATCCTTGGCCTGGAGCTCCTGTGTCCGGCGCCTCACCTCGGACTCCGTGATCTGTTGCGCCGCCATGGCACCAAGTAGAAGCAATGGGGAGAGGAAGCAAAGGGGGCAAAACGGCTGAAAGGCGATGCAATCTATGGGAAGGCGGAGGGAGCCAGCCAAGGAGCAGGGAATCTTTTGGTCTTCACCATGGTAAAACACCAGTCGACGACTTCTCACATCAGGTAGCAGTGGGTTTTATAGGCGGAGTCATCATGACTAATTGCTACCGCGCCTGCTCCCGTCAATTAAAAAATTAAAAATCCTGCCACGCCTACTCCCGTCAATCAAAAAATTAAAAATCCTGCCGCACGCAAACACTAGAGCAACGCCGCGGTGGATATTTAAATTTACCTGCCGGCAAGTAGATAAAAAAGGGGGTGAAAAAACAAATGTGGCGGCGGCCTAGCTAATCGGTCAAACTAGCCCAACTAGCTAGCTACCGTGCTTCACTGATGTACTCGACGGGAAAGGTGGTCTTTGGTGATTTGACGACTCATTTACTTGCTTCGGCGCTACGACCAAGGAGGACCCAGAAAACGTGCGGTAGGGCATCCCACGTCAGGAAGAATATATGCGTGCACCACTCGGGAGGACCCCAAAACCGCGCGGTAGGGTGTGCCATGTCTCGGCACGGAGGAAAAATGTGCGTGTAAAAATATACTGTATCAGACGTAGTACCTATGGTTCGACCTCGGGACCCAGCCAGTCGGTCGAAAACACCCCACTAGCCACACAACTTCATCATGCAAACATGGCACGGAGGATAGATGTGGTTAGCTCCGTCTCGACCAGCCACAACGTCTCTTGTTCTAGGCGATTCTTCTATTTTCCAAGCTTTTTTTAGTTGTAATAACACCACGGCAAGCTAGCGCTGCTCTTCATGTGTGCCCATGCAAAGGTTAGATGATGGAGAGAAGAGAGATTGAGATTGCAGACCTGGGACCCACCAGTAAGTGAGTCAACGGTATGCATGTGTTGACGAGGCACTCCCTCTACTCTACTCAACGTAATACTGTATAAAATCAAGTTATAGGACAAAGCCAACAACCGTTGTTGTTTCAAGCTATTGACTTACGCTTTGTAGTCCAGGTTGCCAGTTCGAATCTCATATTTCAGATTTCTTAGTTTTAGGTCCAAATTTGATTAATGACAAGTGGGACCCCCGTGTGTTGTTTCGATATTTCAGTGTAGGATGGTTTTTTTTGAACAAACACTTTGCGCGGTTAGACAAGTAACGACACGAGTTACACGTATTTTGCAAGTTTACGAACAAAAATGATAGCGGCATAGAATATCACATCCACCCCGCAGCTTAGATGCTATAGTGATACGAGTTTTTACACCGTTGGAAGTGAGATCCAATGGCTTGGGAGTAGTCTTTGTAATTATGCGCAATTTCCAAACTCTCCAAAGTTTTTTTTGCAAATAAAATATTCAGGCCTTGTGTGTGACGTTGCATCTTCGATCCAACGGCTCCCCGTTGGTCATATTAGGTGCTCCCCGTAGCTTAATTACCCGCTATGGTGATATGAGCATCTAGGTCGTATGATCAATGATCAGATGGCACATGCGTAGTACTTGTACTTTCTGTGCATTTCCCAAACTCTCTCAGTCGTATATTGCAAAACATTCAAACCTCCTACTGTGGCCGTTAGATCTCAGTGAACTCGTATCACCATAGAATCTATGGTGCGGGAGCACCTCATATTCTCCCCATGCGAGAAAACATAAGGTGCTATCGCAGCTTGGATGCTACGATGATATGAGCTTCGAGGTCATTTGATCTGAGATCCAATGGCATCTGAGCAGTCTTTGTGCTTGTAAGCAGTGGCCGAACTCTTTTGGGGCTTTTCTAAAAAAACCATTCGAACCACCGAGGAGGTGTTGGGTCACAAATCCAACGTCTCCGAAGAGCTTGTATCACCAAAGCATCTAAGGTGTGGTAGCACATGATATTCTTACATACAGGAGAATATGATGCCCTCCTTCATCTTAGATGCTACGGTGATACGAGCTTCGAGGTCGTTGGATATGGGATCCAAGGGCATCTGAGTAGTTTTTGTACAAATTGTGTGCAATTCTCAAACTCATCAAGGTTTCCTGTAAAAATATTAAGACACATCATGCGAGCTGCTATATCTCACATCTACAAGCTCCAAGCAACTCGTATCGGCATATAGCATCTAAGGTATGGGGGAACATGATATTCTCCCAGGAGGAGGGGTGGGGGGTGCACAACCAATCAGTGGTTGGGAGGGTGGGGACAAATATAATCTAAACAACCCTAAATAGAGCTCCACAATTTTATCTAAGGTCGAGGGGTTGACCCCCGACAATCATAGCTCCGGCTAAACACAAAATTTGCATGTACTGTAGTACTAGACTTAATATTCATGTTTCGGTTTCATGTTCATTTTAAATATTGAACTGAGGACCATGCATGTCTTACATTTTACTCCCTTCGTTCCTAAATATTAGTCTTTTTAGAGATTTCAAATGGACTGACACATATGAATGTATATAGACATATTTTAGAGTCTAGGTTCACTCATTTTGCTCCGTATGTAGTCACTTGTTGAACTCTCTAAAAGACTAATATTTAGGAATAGAAGGAGTATTTTTTAATTCGTGTCATACATGCATGGTTTGGAAAAATAGATGCACTATACTTATTGGATTGTTGTTGTGTTCGTGCGTGTGTCTCTCTCTCTCTCTCTCTGTGTGGTCATATGCTTGATACATACAAAGTTTTCTCACCTCCATATTGTTCATCTTTAAATTTGAATTTGCATTGGAAAACTTACTAGGGATACCATGAAACGTGAAATCCACGTTGAGATCACTATATCACAAACTCACTCTAATTCAACAACTCGTCATAAATCAATTACCACGTTGAGATTAGTATCTGCAAGGAAAATATGGGCACTGTAATACACATAGATTCGTTCGGCAATTTAAAAGGTTCCTTTAGTATTCTCAAATGGTAGGACCCAACAGCATACCAGCCAGACCTTGGCTCGTGTTGATCCTAAAAAAAAATCGGGCTCGTGTCCTTCGGTGGCGTGCGTGGTACACACATTAGGCAACCCCAACCAGTCGAGCCTCAGCGTTTCGAGTCGAAATATCTGGCGGCCAGAATTCCAGCCATAGGAAATTCCCCTCATGTCCCTGGTCCATAATGACTACCGATGAACAACGAGGGATGCTTTAGTAACTAGACAATGTTACTTACCGTGCCGAGCACTGTTCAATTCCCTCGGTCACCGCTCGTCAAGGTCACCCGTCAACTGCATTGCCTACTACTACTACTACTACTACTACTACTACTACTACTACTACTACTACTACTACTACTACTACTACTACTACTACTACTACTACTACTACTACTACTACACCAGGATGAGCACATAATTGAGCCTGTTTGTTCGTGCCTAGTACTTGAGTTAATATATCAGGCAATGCACTGGTACGGAGGGATTATCCTTTTACTCTGCATATATAACTTGTCTGAAGTCTAACTAAGCAAAATGTTTGACCAACTCCTTTCTTAATAAATACAACAAGACAGATGTATGGCTTGAAAAATTTATTGCATGACGCATGTTATGATATTGTTTCGAATCCTGGATCTTAAATTTCAGAAAATCCAAAAGTGAGCATAAATTCTTGAAACTGAGCATGGTCACGTGATATGGCACAAATATTACTTTGTAAGTTTTTTCTTCAATTTGAGGCAAGCTGCTTATGACAAGTTGCACAAATGAAGAGCCAAGGTATTTTGGAACAAAGACCTGTCACGTTAAGGTGAACGCTTTCACTATTGAAACCGTGGGCGTTTACGTGCCGCCATGAGTCCCCGCTTCTCATTGATAGGTGCCGTCCGAGCAAGCCTGTGAGTCAACGGGAGGCGTGTGAGCAGACCGCTGTGCCGGTTGACAGGGAGGCGTGTGAGCAGACCGCTGTGCAGGCTCACCGGGAGGCGAGCCCTTTGACCAGGCTCCGCCGCCCACCTTCGTCCCAACTGCTCCCAACTTTAATGTCGTCGGCGCCGCAGTCTAAAATCAACCCCGCACTACCCAGTATCGCTACAATCTTCTCTCTTCCTCTTCGATTCTCCTGTCGTCTACCTCCAACTAGCCTGACCTAAATGTACGCCATGCCGCATCATGATGGTCTGTCCTTAGTCTTCCAGTTTCCTGAGGAAGACACCCAGCCGGAGTCTCAAGAACATAAGGCGCTTTGGGACGAGCTTGAACTGGCCTTGCGGAAGACGCCGCGCCTGTCCCCGCTCCCGTTCCGGCTCCCCTCACCCCGACTGCGCCAACGCCCATCCCCATGGCATTGATGGGCTGGGAGCCGCACATTGTCGCTGAGCTTGATCCCACGGGGTTCCACGAGGTCCCCGCCGACTTCCACGCGCCCGTGCACCTGCCAGCGCATGCGCCTGCGCGTGCACTGACGCGCACGCCCGTGCCGGTGCCCATGCACTTGCCAGCACATGCACCTGTGCGTGCACTGACATGCATGCCCGTGTCGGTGCCCGTGCACACGAATGTCTCTGCCGTGCCATTGACAGCGCTTGTCCCTGCGCGGGTGCCAGTGCCCCCCTCAGCGGCATGGATGGCCGCCGTCGACCGCTTCCTTGCACCAACTCCAGTCGCCTCCTCCCGCCACTTGACTCACTCCGAAGTCCAGAACATTTTGGCCTTCCTTGAAGCTAGGCCAACGTCCAGGAGTACACCAACAATGGCGCAAGACGCCGCCTTCGCCGTTGGTCAGTGGCTCGATGACACACAGAGCACGACAGAGGATCCGCTTCCCACTGCAAGACGCCCCCGCCGCCGCCGTGTAATCTAAATTTTCCATGAAAAACATTCGGATTGCCATGCTTAAAATCTGAACGTTTATCATTTCCGTTTATTTTATATCGATCATCGTATAATTTAAAGTAGAAGTCAGACTGAACGAAATCTATGGTTTGATCGATTGAATGTTTTGCTAGAGCCATATCAAATTAAATATAAAACGTCATCAAGCCACATGTATTCCTTGTCATCCAACGACCTAGACTGCTTCAATGTCGAGCGCTCAACACGTTTAGCGTGTAGTTAATTTCATGCCAAAAATAGTGCTCATCACATAATAACACACAAATAATATCCTACTTAATATCTGCATGCACTTAATATACTTCCAATTAATGTGCATTGCACGTACACACTGACTAGTGCTGCTAGTACGTGAAACTGGTGCCGTAACTTGTGAACGCGTCCAAATATGGTCAACAGCAACATCGCCCGCGAGTTCTTCGTGTTTGCCCATGCGTCTAAAGTCTAAACATAGAAGGGGAGGAAAGAGAGAGAGAGCACACATGGAACCCACCAGTAAGTGAAGGCGAATAGTACTAAAAATAATATTACATGTTATCCATTAAATAGGCTGTGGTAATATAAAAACATTAGGTGAACAAAGGGGGGGTACAACAAACATTGTTGTTCTACGTATGTTGCCTATTGACATGCGGCTTGAAGGCCCTGGTCGCATGTTCGATCCTCGTCCTTTATTTTTTAATTTGTATATGGGTCCAAATTTGTTTCATGACATGTGGGCCCCTCGGTGTGTAGTTTGTAGCACTTTAATTTGTGGGTCGAAATTTGTTCCATTCCAAGTGGACTATCAGTGTGTAGTTTTGTAGCTTATTTATAATAATTAAAGAGAACAACAGAGTTTTTTGCAATAATACCATGGTGCAATGTTGAAGGCGAGAAAGGACATGCGAGAGAGCGATGACCGAGCCAGAGGGAAATCAACTAGGGGAGTTGCAGGGGTTGCAACGGTGTTTGGAGTAGTTGTGGGCTGAATGCTACAAAAATATAATCTAAACCGACCAGAATAAATGCCTAGACAAATTAATCCAAGGTTGGAGTTCCCCTCGCAATGTAAATAGCTCCGGCTTTGTGAGGGATGGAGAGGTAGCTTCAATGCGTGGAGGATACGGTGTGAGAAAGCGAGGTCAATCGAGAGACATATAGATAGAGAGACAAAGTGAGTGTGGTCCGACATTAATTGAACAGATATATATGCTCTGGAGAGATATTGTCCGATTGAGCTTTTGGCAAGGGTGAGGGCTGTAAGATAGAGCTTGAGAGATGATCCAGTCACAGACGTGTAGATATATTTTGTGCGTGGGAGGAAGCAAGGTCAATCGATCACATAGGGTCATCGTGCGATCGAAAGAGTGAGACGGCTTGGAGAGAGTGACCTAGATAGACAATGTGCGTGAGAGAGTATACAATGTGAATAGGCCGAATTGGGCTCAAACATGGTGATATATCGTTTTTGTCCGAGAAAGAGCGAGGTCAATCGAGACATATAAAGAGAGAGAGAGAGAGAGAGAGAGAGAGATTGAGTGAGCGTGGCCTACCATGAGGTCGAAAGAGTGGGGGCGGCTTGGATGGACTGACCTAGATAGACAATTTGCGTGAGAGAGTACAGATTGTGTTGATCGAGGCCCGATCATTTGTGTGTGAAAGAAAACGAGGTTAAACGAGACTCAGATAAAGAGAGCGAGATTGAGCGAGTGTGGCCCACCGTGTGGAAGAAAGAGTGAGACAGTCTCGAGGGAGTGACCTAGATAGACAACGTGCGTGCATGCGCATGAGAGGTTGGGGGGGGGGCTAGATAGGCAATGCATGTATTTAGTGTGAGAGGGTGAGAGGGAGAGGGAGAGGGAGAGAGAGAGAGAGAGAGAGAGAGCTCGGCACGGGGTGCAATGGCGGGTGTGTGAGGTAAATACATTTGGTAACAGAGTGGAAAAAGGGTTTGTGTAGTTGAGAGACTTAGATATCGAAACATGGAGAGAAAGAATGAACGTGTGTTGGAAACCGATAGCTTCCTAAGGTGGTTAGGAGAGGAAGATTGACCGATACAGGAAGTATGTAGTGTGT
>NC_057801.1:568893481-568894201 GCF_018294505.1 Triticum aestivum
ACAACATTTGAATGTACATAGTACGAGACTTAATATTGATGTTTCAATTCGGTGTACATTGTAAGATTTGAACCGAGGACCATGCATACTGGTAATTATTTTGAATTCGTGCCATACGAAGTTTCAAAAAGTTGACATTGACTCAATTTGTTGTGCTATTTTGTAGGTCATATGTTTGAATCCATCCAAAAGTTTTCTCACTACCATGGTGTTCATCATATACATATGAATTTGTATTGAAAAAGTAGCATGGATACAGTGAAATGCGAAATCCACGTTAGAATTGGAGATTGCTACTTGACACACACTCTAATTCAAATAACTAATTGTGTGACACACACTCTAATCCACGTTAGCATGGATACCGTTTCGTTTTTTTAAATAACTCCTCATTAATTAATTTGTAGTACTCCCTCTGTTCCCTTTTATAAGACCTTGAAGACATTTCAGACAATGTGCAAAATAGTTCATTTTAAGTTGTCTGAAACGACTTACAAAAGTGAACGGAGGGAGTATCTCATTTTGAATAACTAATTTTTGCAAGGAAAACACGGGCATGGTAATACATACAGATTCATTTCAAATGAAAGAAGATTCGTTTGCATTCTCAAATGTAGGCGCACCATGCAGACCAGGGTCGTGTCGGGGTGGTCATGTGTGTCGGACGAACGCGTAGCACCCAGCCACCCACCCCCTCCCTCCCTCCCCAACTCCCCCACC
>NC_057801.1:568894665-568906000 GCF_018294505.1 Triticum aestivum
CAAGCAAAGTTTGAATCGCCCCTCACCTCGTCTCTTTCCCCACCTCTGTGCTGGACGACAACGATGAAGACGATGATCACGCTTCACCACCGCACTGGAGCTACCTCATCTACGCCCTCGTCCACCGCACCGAGTGGTCCACCGACAATGTCGGCCGCCGCAACCGACGTGCCTCACAGACACCGACTTCCACCGCATCAGGTGCGCTTCACCGATGCCGTCTCCTAGCTCACCGGGGCTACTTCACTGAGCACATCATCACACCTCCGCCCCCCGAGGCCGTTGGGGCTTCACCAATGGTCTCGTCCACCGCATCGTAGTGCTCCGCTGCCACTCAAGATCTGCTTCCGTGCGTGGCCAGCCAACGCCAGCGCATCACCCTCAACAACTCTGAGGTGACTCGCATTCTAGCTAGGTGAGCATGGCCAAACGCCAGCCCGAACTAGGTATCCACACATCACTCCCTTGTGCACTGTTCCGACGATGTTTGGATATCCTTTCACTGCTCTCTTAGCTTACACGCCTATGCAACTCTGACTTTAACTCTTATTTCTTCTGGAGATATCATATGAAACAAGCAAATCCATTTTTTAGCGAAGCATGACGGTGCTATAGGATCTGGTACACATCCCGCACACCCGTATAACCTTGTAAGTATCTGTCCTCCAGTACAACATCAAGGTTGATTCCTCCTATTTCATCAACCATTCGCCGTGTCAAAAATGCAGAGGGGGATGCAAGGAGCACAAGACCTGCACATCCAAGCAAGTGGTAACATGGAGTTGTACACGGAACATCCCAAGTGCAAGCAGAGCTGCAGTGAGCCTGTACAACAAGCTAGTGTAAGTCCCTGCATTTCATTTAATTCGTACTAGCATTCATGTATGATTTGTGTGCAATGGCGGATCCATGAATTCAAGTTACCAGGGCGAACATTTAACTTAAAAAATACGAAGGCACGTGCACTCCGGAAATCAACATAACTTGTGAAATGTGAAGCTACATGCACTTTGAAAACCAGCTAATGATCCAAAGTAGTTCATATTATAAATACTAAATGATGAAAGCACCAAAAAACACAAAATGCAACATGGTGTACAAGGACTACAAACATGGTCTGTACCTGCTTGAATTATTCGTTCTCTGGCTGAAAATATCAAAGTGTAATTGCACCTATAACCAGTGCGCAAACTGCATATCAATATATCTATCCTGCACAAGTATGCCAATAGTTTCAAACAACAGATTAGAAAAGTATTTATGCTATGTTGTCATGATACAGTGACTTTCTGGTAGATGGCCTTGATGTTTCCTCAAGCTATGAAAATGCACTATAATTTGCTTGTCATCAATGCCTGCAAATCTCCGTCTCTCCCAACATAGCAGATCATCATTGGACACTAAATCCTTCAATGAGCTTGCAAAATGCTTGCATTAGATCCCTCATTAGACACTATAGGTTCATCACCAGGAGCATGTAAAATGTTTGCATCAAATCCTTCATTAGCAGTCTGTTCATTAGACACTCCAGGTTCAAGAACAACATGAGCTTGTATGTTTGCACCAGAAACTTGATTAGATACATCAGATTCAATCAGTTCAGTATTGATTGGGGGAGTTATAAAATAAGTAGAAATTGGTTTCATTTTCTCATAGATTCCCTACATACAAGCAGTTTTACAACGCCGCCAGGTTTAACTATTGGCTAGAAATTGAAGAGTTGAATTAGATATAGTTAGGGATGTGATGTACCTGCTCGTTGCGCATGCTACTCTTGCAAGTTGCGACTATCCATTTGCGCAAGCTCGATGCCATGCCCATGCTGCCGCCGCTACCTCCCACGCAGGCTACACCCAGGGTTGGACCTTCATCTTCTTGTCCTTCCGTTCGCTTGAAGCCTGGCGATCGCCCTCTAATGAGGGTGCGAGGAAGTGTTGTGTCGGTCTGTCCAGCGGCGGCTAGGTTAGGAGCGAACCAGACTAGAGGCTGGAGCGAATGAATTGGGATTTTTCCTACTATCGATCGATATGGGAGGCGCTCGTTTGGGCCGCGAGCCTGCTATAGGGCCCGCCTTGCACTTATGTTATTGGACCATCCAAATTGAAACATTTTTCTTCATTTTTTTACATTGCCTGCTCGTGCGTTGGGACGAACAAAACTAGCCTGGGCCAACCTGGACGACTCAAACTAGGTGCACACTTTCCAGCCACCTGAGGCGGCCGCCCATACCAGCCCCTATGGTGGCGTCGCACCTTTTTGCGTGTATGATTGGGTAGTGAAAAATATTCCAGTGGCGCTTTTGATTTACCCACAGAATGGTTGAATTGCTTGTTTCTATGAACTGAGTTCGCCAATAATGTGAAGGATGCCAGTCTTTTCATCCTACTGTAGATTGCTTAGATCTCGATATGGCAAAAGTAATCGCATGAAATATACAATAAAAGCCAGTGTGATGTGTGTGGCTACAACTAGTCTGACTACACGTCCTCATATAACATATCAAGGACGCACCATCTTACCAGATTAACCATTCGACTTACCAATGCAGTGTGGGAAGAAAGAAGTATTGGGACTGCGTATCCAAGCAATTGATGTCATGGACTCCTTCGTACAACCTAGTAAGTGAAAAAGAAGTTGCAGTGTGCCTGTACAAAGAACTAGCATAAGTTTAGTTACCCGCTTCTCAGAATTTTAGTTAGCCACTTATTGCAAAATTGTTCAATTACGTTGCTTGGCTTAATTTAGTTTTCTACTGATTACATAATGCCACAACCTGTTAATCCTATTGTAGACTGCGCCTATTTATGTGTTTGATACTTACTGTTAAGAATTACCTGTTTGCCTTAACTTAAATAGCTACTTGTTTGTTTAACTGCTTTGCTGCTACAACAGCGGGTTACAATGATGTTAATAACTACTTTTCAACATCCAATTGAAACTCTTTAATTCCTTATTTGTTTAACTGGTTTGCTGTTATAACTCCGAGTTGAGATGTTTTGCTAACTTCAACTTTTCTGAATCCAATCGGAACTTTAATGGCAAAACAGGTTAGCCCAAGATCAAAGAGCGAGGTCCCCATGGACGTTGCATCATCCCACAGCAGTGGCACCAGCCAATCGTGCATTATGAATTGCCAACTTCTGATGCTCTAGAGGCTAAACTAGTGGTAGAAAGAGATTCTGCTTTTGCACTTAGAGATGAAGTTGACATGTTGAGGAAGCAAACAGCAAAATCACAAGCAGTACTCAAGACAACCATTAAATATTTGGTGGATTCCAAAATGAAGCAAGCTGAGACTGACCACATTGTTAAGGTCCTGAAGGAAAAAAGGAAATTAAATTCCCACTTGGTAAATCATAGGTGAAATGTTCTTTCCATCGTTGAATAACCTTTGTGTTGTTTGTTCATGTAATCAATCAAACCATTTGTTTTAGAGATCATGTAATAATTGTTTTTGTTTTTTGTTTTTTGGTTTGTAATTTTATTTGAGCACAAGTCTGTATTAATTGATAAGACTTGGAGACATTTCATTTGGATTGCTGTGCCAGACCTACAAATATGCCAATCGGCATGAATGTGCATTCAACGATAATAGTAGTATAGATGGACCATAAGTGGCACGCATCGGAAAGGGCCAAGATGCTGGCTAAAAAAAGGATGATGTTGTAGCAAAAAAAAGTATAGCGGCCTGGCTTATGTATGTTAGTTGATATTATTGATCCATATACTCTATAAGTGTTTATATGTCTGTTAGTTCTGTACATTCTTAGTTGATTGACTCGGTATTTGAATCTTGATACATCGCTTGTGTACATATCTAAATGGGAGTACACATTATGCTGTGTGTGACATTTGAGTTGGACATGAAGTGTTCCAAATATTCGAATTCACCTTAAACTGGCTTCTGAATTTGAGTATCGGCATTTGTAAACCATATTCATATATGACAGTGGAATACATCTTTGTCGTCCTTTTGAAGATATATAAAAACACATAGAATGATTTATAAAGATTCATATAGGAATACAAAATAGATTCAAATTTAGTTTCCAGGGTAAACATGGATGCTTATTGTCCTAAAATTGGGAAGAAGCAGCAAAATGTCCACTCCCACGTCGGCTACCCGAAGCCAAGTGTTTGGGAGATGGAAATTACTGTCTACCCATTACACGGACAATCCATCGGCCCGATTTCCACTGCTCTAAATAGGGGTAGGTTAGTAACTTCAATTAGACGTGACACGACCGCCTCTGAGCCCATTCCAACACGGTGGGCGTCAAACATGGGCGGCAAAACACATTTGATTCAAGCTCGTCCGAAAGACCTCTATTTGTCCCTCCATTCCCCATTCACACACGATGGGCGGCAAAACAAACTCGACTCAGACGAAATCGATGTAGGCAAATATTTTCAATAGGGGCAGGTTTGTAACTTCACTCAGACGTGACACAACCGCCCTACCTGTCAGCCCCGTTCATACACCATGGGCGCCAACCATGGGCGCCAACCACCCTCTCCTCGCCCGAAATCGCTCTGGGCAAATATTGGTGAGATGCGAGATTACCGTCCTATCCCCAACCAATGAGACGTCCAAATTTTAAATGGGGGCTAAGTTCGTAACTTTCCCATATTTCAGACAGGCGTGTCCCAAAAACATGGTTCCTCGTACCTCTCCCTCCATTTTCCCATTCATACACCGTCCATGCTAGAACACCGTCCCTAGACCAGCCTCCGTCCGCCACCCCATCCATCGCCGCCGTCCTCCACCACATCCATCACCATTGTCCTCCACCATGCCGGAGCGCCTACCAAGACCGCGTCGTCCACTGCTAGAGATGGACGTTTCTCATCCACGGCGACTGACCAATAGCCTTGCATCGCGTCCTCTCGCTTCATCGGCGCCGTCGTCCTCTTTGCTGGGGCCGCTCACATGACCTTCTCTTCCACCGCAACGGGACTTATCCCCCAATGCACCCGTCTACCATCGCAGATCTGCTTCAACACCACCGGCAGCCATCGCACCCCCGATGCCTAGTTACTGCCATCATTCGCTATCTGAAAAAAAAATCAGATGTAGTTGACCTGGCCGAAACATTCGACTCTAATGGGCCTGGTTTTTAGCGGGCCACAATTGGGCCGGTCTGCGTCTTTCTCGGGCCCGAATGATTGGGGCCTTCACACATTGCGCTAGGCCCACAACTTACACCGGCCTATATTTTAGTTGAGCCTTTTGTCGATCCAGCGCTTAGTTTGGCCCAAGTAGCGTTGGGCCATTAACAGGATGAATATTGTACTGGCCTGTTACGGCCCAGATGAAACCACGGGCCTTTAGTAGGCTAAAATGCATGTTGGGCCTCAATTTTCATTAGTCGTCGACAGGCCTTCAGCAGGCTGAAATGTAGACCGGGCCTTTTTGGGCCTAGTTAGCTCACGGGTCGTTACCAGGCCGAAACATATCTCAGGCCTTAGTTGGCCCACTGATACCATGGGCCTTTAAGAGGTCGAAAGCTTAGTACAGGCATCAACGGGCCAAATTACGCGACAGGCCTTTAACAGGCCCAAAGTCACGTTGGGCTTAACTATTGCCACCTTTAGCACGGGCCGTTAGTGGGACCGATGTCCCGTTGGACCATATATGGCCCATGGGCAGCACAGGCCATTCCCAGGCCGAAAGTCACACCGGGCTGAAATGGGCCCATGTCTACATCGGGCCTCTAACAGGCCGAAAGTCATTGGGCTACAGTTGGGCCCAAATATTCGGCAAATAATGAACGGGCCAGATCCGGCTTCGGGCCATAAATGGGCCCAAATACTGGGCGAACAATTAAAGAGCTAGATCTGGCTTCGGGCCGTAAATGGGCCCAAATATTGGGTAAACAATTAACGGGCCAGATCTGGCTTCGAGCCGTAAATGGGCCCAAATATTGGGCGAACAATTAATGGGCCAGATCTGGCTTCGGGCCGTAAATGGGCCTTTATTCAGCAAGCCGTTATTGGGCTGGCCCACTAGTACCTGATTAAGTACTACGGGCCTTTGACTGGCCGGCCTTTTTAACCTATATGGGTCTTTGTTGGGCCCAGCCACGTGTTGACGTATCATAAGCATGTATCCTCCAATGGACGGGCGACATCTCGCCCACTGACGAGCTGACAGGTGTTCCCTCCGGCCAATCAGAATTTTACACGTGGAAATTTCCCATTGGTCCGGGCTGTTAACGGGTTATCGGATCCAAAACCCGACCGGTAGCTTAACGGCGTTCCGTTATGGTGGATGCCACGTGTCGGTCACCCTTGACGAAAGCACTTCTGTGACACGCGATTTATCGTCATGGAAGTGGACACTTCCGCGATGATAATTTTGGTAATGTCATGGAACACTTCTACGACAGCACATGTATGAGTATCTTGATTCTATCATAAAATCGTCATGGATGTACATGCATGACAAAAAACGCGACCTACTGTGACAAACACGTATCATCACGGAAGTGTATTTTTTTGAAGTGGGATGACAATCTAAGAACACCTCATGTTTCAAATTTGTTACACAACGGTTACCATACGTGCATGCTACGGGACTTGCCAACTTCAACACAAGTATTCTTTAAATTCACAATTACCCAACTAGCATGACTCTAATATCACCACCTCTATTTCTCAAAAACAATTATAAAGTATCAAATTGATCATAGCATCCAATTCACTTTCTGTGATATTTTTTATCATACCCAACTTGGATGCCCATCATTCTAGGACCAATTTTATGACCATAGCAAATACCATGCTGTTCTAAAAGTCTCTAAAAATAATATAAGTGAAGCATGAGAGATTAACAATTTCTACAAAATATAGCCACGGCCGTGCTCTAAAAGATATAAGTGAAGCACTAGAGCAAACTACAAACTACTCCGAAAGATATAAGTGAAGATCAATGAGTAGTCAAATAATTGTGCAACTATGTAAAGACTGTCTAACATTTAAGAATTTTATATCTTGGTATTTTATTCAAACAACAAGAAAAACAAAATAAAACAAAATGACGCTCCAAGCAAAACACATATCATGTGGTGAATAAAAATATAGCTCCAAGTAAAGTTACCAATGGATGAAGACGAAAGAGGGGATGCCATCCGGGGCATCCCCAAGCTTAGGCTCCTGGTTGTCCTTGAATATTACCTTGGGGTGCCTTGGGCATCCCCAAGCTTAGGCTCTTGCCACTCCTTATTCCATAGTCCATCGAATCTTTACCCAAAACTTGAAAACTTCACAACACAAAACTCAACAGAAAACTCGTAAGCTCCGTTAGTATAAGAAAATAAAACCACCACTTAGGTACTGTTGTGAACTAATCCTAAATTCATATTCGTGTAATATCTACTGTATTACAACTTCTCTATGGTTCATAGCCTCCGATACTACTCATAGATTCATCAAAATAAGCAAACAACACATAAAAAACATAATCTGTCAAAAACAGAACAGTCTGTAGTAATCTATATCATTCGAATACTTATGTAACACCAAATATCCTACCAAATTAGGAAACCTTTAGCAATTTGTGTACCAATCCAGAGCAAAACGAATCAAATCAAAAACACGTTTCTGTGAATTATCAAAACTAATTTACTGGGTGCAAAAGTTTCTGATTTTCAGCGGGATCAACACAACTGTCACCGTAAGCTATCCTAAAGGTCTTACATGGCACTTTATTGAAACAAAATCTATAATACATGATTACTACAGTAGCATAATCATGTGAACACACAAAAATAGTAAACGTAAATATTGGGTTGTCTCCCAACAAGCGCTTTTCTTTAATGCCTTTTTAGCTAGGCATGATGATTTCAATGAGCATCATGAAGCATATGTATAACACATTTAAGTCTAACCCACTTCCTATGCATAAGGATTTTGTGAGCAAACAACTTATGGGAACAATAATCAACTACCATAGGAAGGCAAAACAATCATAACTTCAAGATATTAAGCACATAGAGAGGAAACTTGATATTATTGCAATTCATACAAGCACATGTTCCTCCCTCATAATAATTTCTAGTAGCATCATGAATGAATTCAATAATATAACCAGCACATAAAGCATTATTTTCATGATGCACAAGCATATAAATTTTACTACTCTCCACATAAGCAAACTTCTTCTTTATGGCATACATATCATCACAATAATCATCATAAATAGGAGGCATGCTTTCATCATAATAAATTTGCTCATCAAAACTTGGGAAAAAAATCATGTTCATCAAACATAGCTTCCCCAAGCTTGTGGCTTTGCATATCATTAGCATCATGGATATTCAAGTAATTCATACTAACAACATTGCAGTCATGCTCATCATATAAGGATCTAGTACCAAACATTTTATAGACTTCTTCTTATAGCACTTGAGCACAATTTTCCTTTCCATCATTCTCACGAAAGATATTAAAAAGATGAAGCGTATCAGGCAAACTCAATTCCTTTTTTGTAGTTTTCTTTTATAAACTAAACTAGTGATAAAACAAGAAACTAAAAGATTCGATTGCAAGATCTAAAGATATATCTTCAAGCACTCACCTCCCCAGCAACGGCGCCAGAAAAGAGCTTGATGTCTACTACACAACCTTCTTCTTGTATACGTTGTTGGGCCTCCAAGTGCAGAGGTTTGTAGGATAGTAGAAAATTTCCCTCAAGTAGATGACCTAAGGTTTATCAATCCGCAGGAGGCGTAGGATGAAGATGGTCTCTCTCAAGCAACCCTGCAACCAAATAACAAAGAGTCTCTTGTGTCCCCAAGAAACCCAATACAATGGTAAATTGTATAGGTGCACTAATTCGGCGAAGAGATGGTGATACAAGTGCAATATGGATGGTAGATATAGGTTTTTGTAATTTGAAAATATAAAAACAGCAAGGTAACAAGTGGTAAAAGTGAGCGCAACCGGTATTGCAATGCTAGGAAACAAGGCCTAGGGTTCATACTTTCACTAGTGAAAGTTCTCTCAACAATAATAACATAACTGGATCATATAACTATCCCTCAACATGCAACAAAGAGTCACTCCAAAGTCACTAATAGCGTAGAACAAACAAAGAGATTATGGTAGGGTACGAAACCACCTCAAAGTTATCCTTTCCGATCGATCTATTCAAAAGTCCGTAGTAAAATAACACGAAGCTATTCTTTTCGTTTGATCTATCATAGAGTTCGTACTAGAATAACACCTTAAGACACAAATCAACCAAAACCCTAATGTCACCTAGATACTCCAATGTCACCTCAACTATCCGTCGGTATGATTATAAGATATGCATCACACAATCTCAGATTCATCTATTCAAACCAACACAAAGTACATCAAAGAGTGCCCCAAAGTTTCTACCGGAGAGTCAAGACGAAAACGTGTGCCAACCCCTATGCATAAGTTCACAAGGTCACTGAACCCGCAAGTTGATCACCAAAACATACATCAAGTAGATCACGTGATATCCCATTGTCACCACAGATAAGCACATGCAAGACATACATCAAGTGTTCTCAAATCCTTAAAGACTCAATCCGATAAGATAACTTCAAAGGGAAAACTCAATCCATTACAAGAGAGTAGAGGGGGAGAAACATCATAAGATCCAACTATAATAGCAAAGCTCGCGATACATCAAGATCGTGCCGAATCAAGAACACAAGAGAGAGAGAGAGATCAAAGACATAGCTACTAGTACATACCCTCAGCCTTGAGGGTGAACTACTCCCTCCTTGTCATGGAGAGCACCGGGATGATGAAGATGGCCACGGGTGAGGGATCCCCCCTCCGGCAGGGTGCCGGAATAGGGTCCCGATTGATTTTTGGTGGCTACAGAGGCTTGCGGCGGCGGAACTCCTGATCTATTGTGTTCTTCGATGTTTTTATGGTATATGGACATATATAGGCGAAAGAAGTCGGTCAGGGGAGCCACGAGGGGCCCATGAGGGTGGGGGCGCGCCTAGGGGGGTAGGGCACGCCTCCCTTCCTCGTGGCTTCCTCGTTGCTTCCCTTACGTGCACTCCAAGTCCCCTGGATTGCTTCCGTTCCAAAAATAACTCTCCCGAAGGTTTCATTCCGTTTGGACTCCATTTGATATTCCTTTTCTTCGGAACACTGAAATAGGCAAGAAACAACAATATGGGTTGGGCCTCCGGTTAATAGGTTAGTCCCAAAAATGATAAAAAAGTGTAAAGTAAAGCCCATAAACATCCAAAACAGGTAATATAATAGCATGGAACAATCAAAAATTATAGATACATTGGAGACATATCAAGCATTCCCAAGCTTAATCCCTGCTCGTCCTCGAGTAGGTAAATGATAAAACATAATTTTTGATGTGGAATGCTACCTAGCATAATCCTTAATGTAATTTTCTTTATTGTGGCATGAATGTTCAGATCCAAATGATTCAAAATAAAAGTTCATATTGACATAAGAAATAGTAATACATCAAGCATACTAACAAAGCAATCATGTCTTCTCAAAATAACATGGCTAAAGAAAGTTCATCCCTACAAAATCATATAGTTTGGTCATGCTCCATTTTCGTAATGCTCTCATCTTGCACACCCCCGATGACAAGCCAAGAAATTGTTTCATACTTTAGCAATCTCAAACTTTTTTCAACTTTCATGCAATACATGAGCGTGAGCCATGGATATAGTACTATGGGTGGAATAGAATATAATGATGGGGGTTGTGTGGAGAAGACAAAAAAGAAGAAAGTCTCATGTTAACGAGGCTAATCAACGGGCTATGGAGATGCCCATCAATTAGTGTCAACATGAGGAGTAGGGATTGCCATGCAACAGATGCACTAGAGCTATAAATGTATGAAAGCTCAACAAAAGAAACTAGTGGGTGTGCATCCAACTTGCTTGCTCACGAAGACCTAGGGCATTTTGAGGAAGCCCATCATTGGAATATACAAGCCAAGTTCTATAATGAAAAATTCCCACTAGTATATGAAAGTGACAACATAAGAGACTCTCTATATGAAGAACATGGTGCTACTTTGAAGCACAAGTGTGGAAAAAGATAGTAGCATTGCCCCCCCTTTTTTGGGCCTTTATTTTTTATTATTTCGACTTTCCTTTTTTTTATCTAGCCTTTCTCTTTTTTAAGGGACAATGCTCTAATAATGATGATCATCACACTTCTATTTATTTACAACTCACGAGTTACCTCGAAACTAGAACAAGATATGACTCTATATGAATGCCTTCGGCGGTGTACCAGGATGGGCAATGAATCAAGAGTGACATGTATGAAAGATTATGAAGGTGGCTGAAAGGATCGATATTGTTGA
>NC_057801.1:568906295-568994638 GCF_018294505.1 Triticum aestivum
ACAATTTTTTGCTTTTCTTTACCAAATTAAACTTTGCATCAAAGTAGATTGTCTAGATATGCAACTAGGTGAGCAACCTATATGATGCAACAACAACAAGCACACAAGCAAGCAAGGGATACAACACAAATAAGCTTGCACAAGTAAAGGAATGAGATAACCAAGAGTGGAGTCGGTGAAGACGAGGATGTGTTACCGAAGTTCCTTCCTTTTGAGGGGAAGTACGTCTCCGTTGGAGTGGTGTGGAGGCACAATGCTCCCCAAGAAGCCACTAGGGCCACCGTATTCTCCTCACGCCCTCACACAATGCGAGATGCCATGATTCCACTATTGGTGCCCTTGAAGGCGGCGACCAAACCTTTACAAACAAGGTTGGGGCAATCTCCACAACTTAATTGGAGGCTCCCAACGACACCACGAAGCTTCACCACAATGGACTATGGCTCCGAGGTGACCTCAACCGTCTAGGGTGCTCAAACACCCAAGAGTAACAAGATCCGCTAGGGATTAGTGGGGGGGGAATCAAATTTCTCTTAGTGGAAGTGTAGATCGGGGCCTTCTCAACCAATCCAGAGCAAATCAACAAGTTTGATTGGCTAGGGAGAGAGATCGGACGAAAATGGAGCTTGGAGCAACAACGGAGCTTGAGGGTGGAAGAGGTGATCAACTAGAGGAAGAAGACACCCCTTATATAGTGGAGAGACAACTCCAACCGTTATCCACTTAACCAGCCCGCGACCTGCGGTACTACCGCCCCAGACAAGCGGTACTACCGCAAGGGCTCATGGTACTCCGTGGTACTACCGCTGCTATGGTATGAGCTAGTCCAGGCCTGAACTGCAAAGCTGAGGGCGGTACTGCCGCTGACGCGGTTCTATCGCTCCCCCTTGCGGTACTACTGCAAGGCCGGATTGGACTAGCCTGGGAAGGGCGCGGATGAATAAAAATACATCCGTGCCAACTTCCGCTGAAAATCAGACAATGCAAATATCTGACACGGTACTACCGCACCTGGCATGCGGTACTACCGCGCAGGGAGCGGATGTAAAAAATTACATCCGCCCCTACTTCCGCTCATGTTGCTGTGCCAGACCAGGACTCACGGTACTACCGCGTGCTTGGGGCGGTACTACCGCATAGGGCGCAGATGTAAAAAATTACATCCGCCCCTACAGCCACACGAGCGGTTGAGTCTGGTCTGAGGCCACGGTACTACAACTCCTTAGGAGCGGTACTACCGTGTGCACCTACGGTACTACCGCAAGGGCATGCAGTACTGCCGCATGCCTCAGAACAGCAACACTAGGAATCCTTCTCTTTGCATATATATATGAAGAAAATGGAGGATGCTCCAAAGCGCAAAGGGAAAGGCGGTGCAGAGGGAGTAAACGTGTACGTGATGATTCCACCCGAACCTTTCCAACGCGGACCCCCTCTTAATAGTATGACTTTCCTACGACTCAAATCCACCGAAAAGAAACATAGAAAAACACCATCTTCAATAGTCTTCGAGGGGCACCAAACCATCTTGTGCATAGTGACAAAACGTCTGAAATACTCAAGGCACACGATTAGTCCGCAAAAGCATTGTCATCAATCACCAAAACACCTTAGGGATAAATATGCCCTTACAGTCTCCCCCTTTTTGGTAGGGGAAATAATATAGAACATAAGCTAACCCCACATCTCTAAAATATAGACGAGCTCCCCCCAGATGCGTTCTATCTAGATGCGTGATTTGGACTGCACAACATGTATACTAGGATCAACACTCCCCCTATATTTTATAGACAATGCATATCTTGCAAAAATAAGGCTAACATTAAACAAGATAGTAAATATGAGAATAACATAAATAGCACAATATAACATAAGCTCAGTAAGGTAAGATAGAGTGCATATGTCTTAGACCATATGATAGAGAAAGTCTCATGAGCAAACTAAACCAAAGCAAGCAAGGTTCACCGGAACAAACGCGAGCAAAGCAAACACAAGCACGACACAAGAAGCATGACACAAGACCTCACAAATCCCTACACTCTCTCCCCCTTTGGCATCAAGACGCCAAAAAGGAAGAGAGGACACCTACAACACACATGGTGGCTCAAGCGGAGTAATCAGTCACACGCTCCTCGTCAGACTCGGCAGCGGGAACGGTCTCCTCGTTGTCCTCCTCAGAATCAGTCCACTTGAAGCCTTGTTTTGCCATCCACTCAGCCTATGGAGTGATGCGCTCCTCAGAACCGCCAGAAACATCCTCTCCAAAAAGCCTCATAATCTTCTTGTCACGGCGGCGACTCTCCTTGGAGACAATGTGAGTCTGATATTGCCCCTTTGCTTGCATACAGAACAATGCCTTCATCTTGTTCTTCAGCCTCTTAGCCCAAGATGGCTCGGAGGTGGGAGGGATGTAACCCTCAGAGCTGCCCTCGTCCGCTGCCTCCTCCTCATCCTCATCCGCATCCACATCCATGGCAGTCGCGGCCTCAGCACGAGAAGTGGTGTTAGTCCTCTGAGTCTTGACACGGAGCCTGATGGACTCATGTCGAATCAAACCAGGGGCCTCAAACTCATCTTGAGGGTAGAGCTTCTCCCGAGTTCCCGAGATCAAATGAAACAGATAAGGTCCATAGATGTGGACCTTGCGGTTGTAGACCGCAAACCGAATCCCTGTGGTTTGACCACAGTAACTCCCCAAAGTTTTTGTCCAGTAACTTAGCCTCATCACCATTTTACTTCTACTGCACCTGGAACCAAACCGAGCCATGGTAACACCTCAGTTTACTAAGGACTACACGCCAGACATCCTTGTTAGTGCGTAGGTGGCCTGATGTTACGGTCCACACGGTGACTGCGTTCGTCCGCGCATGCTGGCATGCCAAACACACGCTCTACACGTCGCCAGCGCCTCTCTTGAGCGCGTGCTCGCTGCTCGACCAGCCAGAGCGTGTCCCCCCTCGCCACCATCCTCGTCTCCACCTTCATAACTCCACCCTGCCGCTCGCCAACGCCAGAACTCGCCGTAGCGAGCATGGGCACGGTCCGGCCAACGACACAGTGCACGCGCACTGTGTTCATCTCTTTCCCCCTTGATCCTGTGCTCGTCCGCGCCCGCGTACAGTGGCTGCGTGACCTCCGTCGCCTTCTCACCGCCCCGCCTATAAAAGCCCCCCTCCGCATCCTCCTGGAGCATCGCAAACCCATTCTCACTCCCTCCTAGAGAAACTAGAAGCCGCAGCCCGGCCGGGCAGGCCGCGGGCTGCCGTCCCGGAGCTGAGCTCGCCGGCGATCCCCTATGGATCGTTCCCGCAGCTCCGGCCCCTCCCAAGGCAGCGCGACCCCGCCAGGGCCTTCGCCTCTCCTCCGTGAAGCCAACGCACCTAGCTAGAGCCCCTGGAGCCGCCCCAAGCCGTCGTCTTCTCCAACTCCGGCAACCTCCGCCCTCTGTCGCTGCTAGAGAGGTCAAACCGACGCCGTCCGGCCACCATTAGCCATGCTACGGGAACGGGCAGGTGTGCAATCGTCTTCTCCGTCGATCCCTCCCTCTCATTCGCCTCCAAGAAGTCTCAACACCGGCATGAGCTCCAGCGAAGCGCCGCGCCTCTCTGTTTCCCTCTCCCCTCCCTCCGGCCTGACTAGCTGGGCCCGCTAGTCAGCCACTCATTACACCGCGAAGCGGTAAGAGTGGTGGCGCCCCGGGAGATTACGCCTTCGACGTCACCCCCCCTCCGTTATTATTTCAAATTCATTTAAGTTCCAGTAGCATTCAAATAGCCACAACTCTTTACCTGAAAGTCCAAATGCATTGATTCTTTTTGCATCGTGTTCTGTGTCCAAAAATCTAGCAGCACCCACAGGATGGGATTTTTCCTTGCTGTCTGGATTTTCTGGCAATTTTTAGAAGGTTTCTTGATATTTTCTTTTTGTGGTTTTGAATATTTTCAGCAGAGCCAGCTTGTCTTGAGGATCACCAGGAGCCTTGTGAACCTCACCAGTACTAAGGCAAGCTACAGTAACATTTTCATGGTGCCACTTCAATATTTATGATTTTCCTACTTGAACTTATGAATATTGATGCATTTACATTAGTTAGATAATAAATATATTCTGTTATATGCTTGATGTGTTGAAATACTTGAACTTCAGAATGTTTGAAGTAAATATTGTTGTCAAGATAAGGAGAACTTAGTTGCAAGTAATAAATAAATAATATGGTCATAGAGTTTGATGAGTAGTTTAAATATTATTTTTCATGGTGAATAATGATGAGAATGCTAGATATGGTTCTGGTATAAGTAAAGTGAGGTCTTAACCAGAATAGTAGCATGTGTTGATGATGGCTCCGTAGGAGCGTGGTTGGCGCAGTTGTTTGCACGATTATGTGATGCATATGTTAAGTGATGCATAGTATGGCATTATGACACCGGTTATTTTTTCACATTAAGTTGAACCTGATCAATAATTCAACTTGAACATGTTGTTGACCGGGTCGTGGTGCCGCTGAAATGAGTCTTCCCAGTGCAACCACATTTGCCGGTATGGTACGGCCTTAATGCGTTTCATTGTCGTGGCTCTGGTCGGTGCCTCCATATAGGGAAGGTTATGGGCGTGCTGTACCCTGGCCCGGTAGGCAAGCATAACCTTGTGAGCCCGTAGTTAAGTTAATTTTTGGTACCGGGTCCCAGAGTGGATCGTGGCCATGATGGTGGTCGAGGTGTCTAGAGGTAGACACGGGGCCACCCAGGACTAGCCCGTTGGGGTCTGAGTCGGAAGGGCTAGGAGAGTGTCATGACAATGAAATGGTTTCGTCAGAACATCGCTGGTCCACCCGAATGGGAGTGCGGGGCCATGGGTTCTGTAGTGTGGGTACAGTGTACTAACCTCTGCAGAGTATTTTTAATCTATCGATAGCCGAGTCCACGGTTACGGACACGCTCGAAAGTAGGGTACACCATGGGTCAACACTTAATAAATATGCACACTAAATTGCACTAAGGATGGCAGTGAGGCCATCGTGTTGAGTTGGCCACGAGTTGGTCGGGTTGTGATCGCCGTAAGGATCACGGGCCATGAGTTGGTCGGGTTGTGCTCACCGTAAGGATCACGGGCCATGAGTTGGTCGGGTTGTGATCGCCATAAGGATCACGGGCCATGAGTTGGTTGGGTTGTGATCGCCGTAAGGATCACGGGCCACGAGTTGGTCGGGTTGTGATCACCGTAAGGATCATGAGTGTGTTTTGGTATTATCATGTTTATTGGTCACATCTGGTAAGCCAGTCAGGAGAATGAGTACCTGTTGAGCATAATTACAGCATGTTGGATATATGGTTGCATTGTTGTTTAATTGGATAAATATCATGATATTGTCTGTCCTCACGTTTATGCTTATTGTGAGCTTGCAAGTACATTCAATGTACCGACCTGGCGTGTCATGATAGATTTCAGGAAAGTCCCGTTGGAAAGGAGTGCTGTCGGAGTCTAGACCATGTCCACGTCGGTGTCCTTGTGCTATGGAGTCCCAGTACGACATTGTTCCGCTGTCGAGTAGTTGTCATGATCGAGGCCCCCTTTATGTTCACTTAATAATGTACATATTCTTCAGCCTCACTGTGTGTGCCGCTTAGCCTCGCTAACTGTTGTAATATGAGCTATGCTCCTCTAGCATGAATAAATCGGTTGTTTTCTGTACCATGTTGTTGTGTGTTGCCAGAATACAAGGTCTCTGGGCTGGCAATGCAAGGTAAACCGGTTGCTCTGAGCCGGGGTGCCACAGAAAGATGAACTCAGCAAGTGGCATCTCATCCATGCCCATGGCGCGTTCCTTGTCCTTGGTGGCGGTGGTCTTGGTCCTGCGTTGGGGGGCAGTGGATCCCTCTGGAGCTTCATCTTGATATCTCAGACGCTTGGAGCCTGTGTCACAGCTTGGATTGGAACGGTATGCAGGCGCACCTGAGCCACCACCTAAAACACACACCACAAAACAAACACGCAAGAGACGCGAGAAGGATTAATGCAAAGACCACAACAAAATGGTGAAACAAGTAGAACTTGCACTTAATAATTGCCACATGAGAGGTTTGACAACAACGGTAGTACTTCTTGGTTGCGCGGTACTAAAATTTTAGTGCCGCTCCTAGTCACGGTAGTATCGTGCGGGCGGTAGTACCATGCTGGAGGTGTGGTAGTACCACATGGTTTCAGGTCCGAAACTGCAAGTGGATCTGAGTACAACCGTGACAACAAAGCAGTACTACGGTCGATCAAATCTACCACGGGGCAACATATCAAGTACTATCTCTATGCATTACTACTCTCATACATCCTACTCTTGCAAAGATTAGGCCTAAAATCTCAGGAACAACATGCATCTCCCCAAAAACCTAGAAACGAAAGCTCAGACAACAGAGAGAGGGATTGGGGAGAAACCTTGGTCCATGGCAAGAAGAAGTGGTGGGGAACGATCCCACCGGACGGAATCCGAGGACAGCGGCCGGAGAAGGAGATCCGGCGAGGGCCTCCGGCGCTGTTCTTGGGCAGGGGAGAGAGAGGCGGCGTGGGGAGAAAGAGTGAATGGGTATGGGGGAGTTGGAACGCCCCCTGCCCGCTCTTAACCCCCACGTGCTTGCTACTCCGTGGTAGTACCACGCGTCCTTGCGGTAGTACCGCCCGGGCGGAAGTACTGCACCGTGGGAGGTAGTACTGCTCCACCAGCGGTAGTAAAAAATTACTGTCGTGCTGGTTGCGGTAGTACCGTGGCAGGTCATAGTAGTACCGTGAATCCAATAAAATGCAGTTTCAAACAAAAGGAAGAAACACCTTTGCACGAAACCTTCAAGCGAACAAACACACCAACGAGCTAACAAACGAGACACCACAAGCACAAGCTCGGCACGAAGAGAGAAAAGCAAGAGACAACAAGGACCAAAAATGAGACACCACCTCTCCAAGGAGAGGGCGGTGGCCAGAGCCACCTATATTTGAGTCGGTTGGTATGGCACCATGAAGAATTATCCTTGGGCCCATGACCAAAACTCATCTTTGAAGCACAAGTACCATAAAAAATGGCTTATGTGAAAGAGTTGATCAATTTATGCATAATGGGGGGAGGGAGAGTTCATTGAGAGAACAACACTCCCCCTATGTCCATGCCTACACCTAAACTAGACAACAAGTTGAGTGTGGTGGGGTGTGCAAGGGTTCAAGTCACATTGCTCGAATCAATGATATTTAGCTCAAGCCTTAACTCGTGAAATCTTGCTTCACCCAAGGGCTTTGTGAAAATATCTGCAAGGTTATCATGAGTGTTGACATAGTTGAGCTCGATCTCCCCTCGCCTAATATGATCCCGGATGAAGTGATACCGAATCTCAATATGCTTCGTCTTGAAGTATTGCACCGGGTTGAGAGAAATCTTGATGGCACTTTCGTTGTCACACCAAAGAGGCACTTTATCACAAATGACACCGTAATCCTTTAAAGTTTGCCTCATACATAAGAGTTGTGCACAACAACTACCGGCCGCCACATACTCCTCTTCGGTGGACGAGAGAGACACACAACTTTGCTTCTTGGAAGACCAACTCACCAAAGTGCAACCAAGAAATTGGCACCCTCCAGAAGTGGACTTCCTATCCACTTTGTCTCCTGCCCAATCGGAATCCGAATATCCTACAAGCTTGAAGTTTGCTCCTCTTGGGTACCATAAGCCAAAGTTTGGGGTATGAGCCAAATATCGAAAGATTCGCTTGACCGCCACAAAGTGGCTTTCCTTCGGTGTGGCTTCAAACCGTGCACAAATTCCCACACTCAACATGATATCCGGTCTAGATGCACAAAGGTAAAGCAAGGAGCCAATCATGGAGCGATATACCTTTTGATCCACCGCTTTACCATTTGGATCAATGTCAAGTTGGCACTTGGTGGGTATTGGGGTGGAAGCCGGCTTGACATCACTTAGCTTGAATCTCTTTAGCATGTCTTGAGTGTATTTGGCTTGGTTGATGAAGGTTCCTTCTCTTCTTTGCTTGATTTCGAACCCGAGAAAGAACTTCAACTCTCCCATCATAGACATCTTGAACTTTGAGGTTATGAGAGCGGCAAATTCTTCATTGAAAGCTTCGTTGGGGGAATCCAAAATAATATCATCAACATATAGTTGGCACACAAACAACTCCCCTTTGACCTTCTTAGTAAAAAGATTGGGGTTGATTTTCCCGATTTCGAACCCACGATCTTGTAACAACTCCGTAAGATGCTCATACCGCACACGTGGGGCTTGTTTAAGGCCATAGAGCGCCTTGTGGAGTTGGTACACATGATCGGGGAAATAGGGATCTTCGAACCCGGGGGGTTGTTTGACATACACCAACTCATTAATGGGACCATTAAGAAAAGCACTCTTCACATCCATTTGTTGCAACGTGAAATTATGATGAGAAGCATAAGCAATCAACAAACAAATAGATTCAAGGAGAGCAACTGGAGCAAAGGTTTCACCGTAGTCGATACCCTCGACTTGGGAGTAGCCTTGTGCCACCAAACGAGCCTTGTTGCGAACAATGATCCCATGAGCATCTTGCTTGTGCTTGAATATCCACTTGGTTCCAATGACATTATGATTCCCGGTTGGCCTTGGCACTAATTTCCACACTTGGTTATGCTCGAAGTTGTTGAGTTCTTCATGCATGGCATTGAGCCAATCCGGGTCCTCAAGCCCCTCATAAACCTTTTGGGGTTCGACACAAGAAACAAACGCATGATGTTCACAATAGTTTGATAATTGTCTACGAGTGCTTACCCCCTTTCTTAGGCTTCCAACCACATTCTCCATGAGATGACCTTTGGTAGTGAGCTTGGAAGCAATCTTCGCGGCACGACGCTCTAATTCCTCCTCGGATGTGAAAAGAGGAGGGGTAACTTGATCATCTTGAGCGCCATCTTGAGCTTGTTCTTGATCTTGAGATTGCGCTTGATCTTGAACGTGCTCGAAGGGGAGAACTTGACCTTGGGAAACATTTGGTGGTTCACCACCATCTTGAGGTTGATCTTGCCCTTGATCTTGTTCATGAGGTTGAGGGCCTTCACTTTATTCTTCAGAAGCATGTGGGTCTTGGGTTGGTGATGGCTCCACTTGAGTGGAGCATTATCCTTCTCCTTCGGCCACAAGGGGTTCCTCAATGGGTAGGATATGATCCACACCCATTCTTCTTATGGCTTGGGGAGGAATTTCATCACCTACATCACAAGTACCACTTTGCTCCACTTGGGAGCCGTTATTCTTGTCAAACTCTATGTTACATGTCTCCTCGATGAGTCCAGTGGACTTTTTGAGGACACGGTAAGCATGCGAGTTTTTAGCATAACCAACAAATATGCCCTCATAAGCTCTAGCCTCAAATTTAGACAAACAAACACCTTTCTTGAGAATGAAACACTTGCACCCAAACACCCGGAAGTACTTGAGGCCGGGCTTGTTACTGGTAAGTATTTCATAAGGAGTCTTGTTCAAGCCTTTGCGGAGATAGAGCCGATTGGATGCATGACATGCTGTGTTAATGGCTTCAGCCCAAAAGTTGTATGGAGACTTGAACTCAGCCATCATGGTCCTTGCCGCATCCATCAACATCCGGTTCTTCCTCTCCGCGACACCATTTTGTTGAGGGGTATATGGTGCAGAATATTGATGCTTGATCCCCTCATCACTCAAAAACTCATCCAAGGTGTAGTTCTTGAACTCGGTGCTGTTGTCACTCCTTATTGTCAAGATCTTTGCATCATGTTGACGTTGAGCTTCATTTGCAAAGTCGATGACGGTTTGTTGAGTCTCACTCTTTCTCTTGAAGAAATATACCCAAGTGTATCTTGAATAATCATCCACAATCACCAAGCAATACTTTCTACCTCCAAGACTATCAATGGATGGATGCCCAAAGAGATCCATGTGAAGGAGCTCCAAGGGTCTCTTCGAGTAGATGATAGTTGTGGGAGGGTGAGCCTTCTCATGTAGCTTTCCTTCGATACAAGCACTACAAGCACGATCTTTGGCAAAACTAACATTTGTTAGTCCATGGACATGGTCCCCCTTGAGAAGACTTTGCAAAGATCTCATATTGATGTGGGCTAAACGGCGATGCCAAAGCCATCCCACATCAACTTTAGCCATCAGGCATGTCCCGATCTTAGTGGGTCACTCCGAAAAGTTAATCACATAAAGACCGTTCTCGACATGCCCAACAAAGGCTACTTTAAGAGTCTTGCTCCACAAGAGGTCCACGGTATCAATATCAAAGAAAGTGGCAAAGCCCATGAGTGCAAGTTGACGAACGGAAAGTAGATTGTGAGCAAGGGACTCAACAAGCATGACTTTTTCGATCGTTAGATCATGAGAAATGACAACCTTGCCAAGACCCAATACCTTAGAAGACGAGGCATCACCCCACTCAACATTGGTGGGCATAGAAGGGATCTTGTGCACGTCCACCACCAAGTCCTTGCTTCCGGTCATTTGATTTGTTGCTCCACTATCGAGCAACCATGATCCCCCACCGGAAGCAAACACCTACAAGATATCAATGCTTGGTTTTAGGTACCCATTTTGTAGTGGGTCCTTTGATGTTAGTAACAAGGGTCTTAGGAACCCAAATAGACCATTCAATGTACTCATAAGGAGAACCAACAAATTTAGCATAAACATGCCCATCACTAGCACGGCACAACACATAAGAAGGGTTAAACTCGCCGGCTTTGTTGGAAGGGGTGGCATTGCCCTTTTTGACATCACCACCCTTCAAATTGTTCTTCTTCTCCTTAGGAGCACCCTCTCCCTCCTTCACAAAAGTTTGCTTGAGAGGAGGAGGTCGTTTGGCCTTGTCGTTCTTCTTCTTGTTCTTGGACTTGGGTGCAAACCCAACTCCCTCCTTGGCCACAACTTCCTTTTGATTACTCAAAAGGTCATGGAGGTTCTTCTCACCTTGTATGCACGTAACAAGGCCTTTCTCAAGTTGCTCCTTCAACTTGGCATTCTCCTCCACAAGATGCACATGCTCACAACACGGGTTAGTGGCATTAGCATTATCAATTAATACCATATGAGGAAATGTGGCTTTTTCTTTGGTTAGCTTCACTTGGAGTGGATCATGAGACTCCTTGAGGCTAGCATGAGCACCCTTCAAGACCTTGTGGGCCTTGTCGAGTATATCAAACTCCTCCTTGAGTCTAGCATGGTCAACGCCAAGTTTAGCCTTCTCGGAAGTTAGCACACGAGATACAACAAGAGCATGATCAAGATCTTTCTTTAACTTAGCATGGTCATCCTTGTGTGACTCATCAAGAGCCAAACGATGCCCACGCTCTTCCTCAAGAGCATTAGATAGATCCGATATCTCATCGGCATAGTCACGACTATGACCTTCCATCTTAGAGATGGTTTCTTCATGAGCCTCGATCATGTCATTGACTTCACCAAGTTGTTCCAAGAGAGCAACGAAGTGCTTCTTGGATTTGCCCTTGAGCTTACTCATAAAAGACTCAAATTCATTTACTTCCTCATTATACCCCTCACTTTCATCAATGCCATCCGTCAAGGAGGGATTAGTAATGATGGTGGTTTTGATGTTGGGGGTTACCTTGTTGGTGGCTTTAACCATGAGACACTTGGCGGTGATGTTCTGTCAGGACCCCGATCCTAAGTCACACCGATCTAGCATGTAACACATCATATCACTTTGTGGCCTCACGCACGGTATTCCCACGGGTGCCACCTTACTTGGCCCGGGACCGTTTGCGCCTTTTGGCTCACGTATATGATAGTGCCGCTAGCATCCATATGACAAAGAACCCGGGCTGACATGGCTAGTCGTGAACCCAAAGTGGCACTAACTTACAGGGACATGCATCCATGACCCAGCATCGAACGTGTCGGTCATCAGCGAGCGAATCCAGGCTGTAGCACTGGGCTAGCAGGACTCCGGTGAACCGGGCTGTAGCGGGCTAACAGGACTCCGGAATTCATCGCGTGACATTTCCCGAGGGGACAGACACAGGAACGAAGAAGGACACATGCCGGCCAGCCTAAGTGTTCCGGAGCAGTAGCAAGCTACCATGGCTCAGTGGAAACACTAGGAGACATTTCCCGGTAAGAGAGGCTACTAAGGATAAACAACTAGATAGTCAGATCCCACACATACCAAGCAATTCAATAACATACACACAATATGCTCGATATGTGCAAATGCAACATGGCATCACAACATGACTCTACAACTCAAGTATTTCATTCAATAGGCTCCGAGGAGCGAGATATTACAATCATGGGTCTCATGACCCAACAATCAGAGCATACAAGTCAAAGCACAAGCGGAAGCTTAACATGTCTGAGTACAGACTTCTACAAATGAAAAGGTTGAGAAGCCTGACTATCTACCAGATCCTGCCAAGGGCACAAGATCGTAGCTGAGGTAACAAGCTAAACGTCGAAGTCCACGCGGAACTACTAACGAGACTGAAGTCTCTCTACAAAAACATAAAATAGGCAAACGTGAGTACAAATGTACCCAGCAAGACTTACATCAGAACTATCTACATATGCATCATTATCAACAAAGAGGATTGTGGGGTTTAACTGCAGCAAGCCAGCTTTGACTCAGTGACTATCCCAAACTACGATCGCAAGTAACTCTTTTGAGGTGGCGCACACGAGTCCACATATTCACCATATCAATACACCACTATGGATCCGCTCCCGTCTCCCTACGAGAACGCCATCCATAGCACTCACACTTATCTTGCGTATTTTAGAGTATCCACTTTCACTTGTCTATGAACTGTACAGGCAACCCAGAAGTCCTTTTCCGCGGACACGGCTATTCGAATAGATGATATTAACCCTGCAGGGGTGTACTTCTTCACACACGCTCTCACCACTTACCGCCGTTTACACGACATGTACTCGGCAACCTTCAAGCGGAAGCCCAACGAGGGTGTCGGCCACGACCTACCTAAACACTCAAGTCTCTAGTCCAGGTTTATCGCCTATTCGGGTTCCATCCGCGAGGAGATCCGGCCGGAGTTTCGCTCACAGCCCCAAACGATGTGTGCAAGGTTCCCGAGACACCAAGCGGGCGCCTGGTACACCGTGCCATGTGCCTACCGCATCACAGACCACCCCTCCGGTCAGCGCTGCCCACGGCCTCCAGCATAATACAAACACCAGAAACTACTTGCAACTCCTGGACAGAGGACAAGGGTGATTAAGAAGCCGAGAGGGTCCATTGGTTTCGGGCCCAATGCGTGGTAGTAACTGTTGAATGGATCACAAACATAGAACTCAGTTCCTAAGGACGACTTCAGTGAGACAACCCACCATGTACTCCTACATGGCCTCTCACCGCTACCTTTACCAAATCGTGTTCACACACTTAGCTCACACACAGTAGGACATGTTCACACACCTCTGATTCATTCCCGATGAATCAGACCTAACACAACTCTAAGCAGTAGCAGGCATGACAAACAAGCATGAATGAGTAGGCACAACAGGGCTCAAACAACTCCTACTCATGCTAGTGTGTTTCATCTATTTACTGTGGCAATGACAGGTCATGCAAAGGATAAAGGGGTTCAGCTACCGCAGCAAGTAACAGATGAATTGTTGTTGTCCTAATGCAGTAAAAGAGAGCAAGAGCGAGAGAGTGGGATTGTATCGGAATGAACAAGGGGGTTTTGCTTGCCTGGCACTTCTGAAGATAATATAGCTCTTCATCAATGTCATCAAACTCATCGTCGAAACACGTCTATCAAGAGGGGCAAATACCGGCAACAGAGGAGGAATATAATCAATGCAATGCACAATATGATGCATGATCATGACATGGCAATATGCTGTGATTTGAGCTAATGCAACTAGCAGCAAGTTAAATGAAGTTGGTTTGAACCCTAGGTTCAAATTCAAACTCCACATGAGCATTTCAAATGCCATTTATTCAAATTGTTTTATACAGCAGATTTAAGTTGTTCAAACATGCATGAAAATGGTATAGATGGATAGATTGGATTTTTCTGATCATTTTTCATATATAAATTATTTGATTTGGAGCTACGGTTGATTTTATATGATTTTTAGAAGTTTAGGACATTTTCTGGAATTTTCCTGAAAAAGAATAATTCCAATAATTGAACTAATGCGTCAGCATTGCGTCAGGGTGACGTCAGCAGGTCAAAGGCGCCAGCCCAGGTCAAACCTGACGGCTGGGACCCACATGTCAGTGTAACAACTAACTAAGAGGGTTAGTTAGTGTTAAGTTAGCACTAACCTAGGTTAGTTAGGGCCTGGGCCCACTGGTTAGTGTCTAAACTAACTGTCAGGGTTAATTAGCACTAATCTAAATCTAACTAAAAGTTAACAGAGACGGGCCCGCACGTCAGTGACCCTGGGGGGGGGGGTCAAACTGGGGTCAAACCGAGTCAAATGAGGTCAAACCTGTCGGCGACTCGACGCCGGCGAGGCCCGAGATGGCGGCGCGGCTCGGAAATCGCCCACGGGCGTCCAAATGGGCGGCGGAGAGGCTCTACGGGTGCAGCGCGACGAGGCGCGTCTAACGGGGCAAGCGGGAGCAGCTGGGGTGGACCGAGCTCATCGGAAGCGAGCTCGCGGCGGCGGCCGGAGTTCGGCCAACGGCGGGTTAGGCGATGCAGGGCACTAGGGGAGGCGCTGGTGTATGCTACGTGCCCCTGGGAGTGCCCTGAGCACGGTGACGTGCTCCGTTGCGGCTCTAGGTGACGGTGGCCACGACGGTGACATGTCCGGTGGCGAAGAGCTCTCGGCTCCGACGGGCATCGGTGTTAGAGGAAGAAAACAAGCCAGGGGAGAGGGGGAAATGACACAGGAGCTCACAACGGGTGCAACGGTGGCCTCGACGAGCTCAGGGAGGCATCGGAGCGAGCGGAGCATCGAGGGGGATCTCCGGCGGCATCGATTCAGGCGTCCCGCGGGTGCGTGGCTCGATGAAGGGGTCGAGGATGAAGTGGCGGAGCTTCTGGGCGCAGTGGCAGGGCGAGGGGTGGCCGGTGGTCACGGGGTTGCTTGTCGGTGTTCTCGAGCGGTCACGGCGATCGCGGGAGAGAGGGACAGAGGAGGAGATGGGGACGAGGGAGAGTGCGAGGGGGTTCCAGGGGGTGGCGTGGAGCTGCAGGAGACGTCCAGGGAGAGGAGGAGGCAGCCAGGCAGGGAGGAGCTGGCCTCCTCAGCCGCGCGCGTGCGAGCACGCAGCTGCTCCTACTGGCAGGAGGAATACGACAGGGAAGGAGGCGGTGGTGGGCTGGGCCACTGGAGTTGGGCCAGGTGGGCTGCGAGGTGAGCGCCAGGTACTTCTCTCTCTATCTCTCTTTTCCTATTTTTCTTTTCTATTTCATTTCCTGTGTTCTGATTTAGTTTAGCAACTAAATCATTTTAATAAATTCTGTAGGTCATTATATAGCTTGCTAAAATATACGCAAAGCCACTCACAAACTTCCAGAATTATTGGAGTTATATTTAATATATAATAAATATAAATCCAAGCAAATAATTATTGGGTTAATGCAAATGGCCAAAATAAATGTTTTTGAGATCCTAAAAATATTGGTTTGAATTTAACCTCTTGCCAATATTTTTATAAGATAACAGGAACATTTTCTTGGACTCATTTGAGAAGATTTTAAAATTGGTTATTTTTGAACTGATTTCTGAGGGTTTCAACAAACCTCAATTCAATTTTCAGAAATTTAGACATGATGCATGAGTGCAGTTGCAACTATTTCACTCTGGTATTCTAGGGCTGTGACATGTTCTCATTGGGCGAGTCAAAGAGGGACACCCGTGGAGTTGTTGCAATGGCAATGGAGGCCATGGCCATGGCTTCACTATCTTCATCATAATCGTCATCCTCATGGTATTCTTCTTGAACCACCAACCCTCGAGTAGGAGTCTTTTTGGTGAAGTTGTTCTTGTTTGGGAAGGACTTGGCTTTGTCTTTTCAGATGAGCTTGCCACCATTGTCTTCCCGCTTCTCGTAAGGGCAATCCACAACAAAGTGGCTCACATTGCCACAATTGTAACATGTTCTCACATGTTGCTTGCCCTTGAACCCACTTGAGTTGATCTTATTGAAGTTGGGCCTTGTATTCTTCTTTCTCCAAAATTTCCTTGAAGCAAGAGACATGTGCTCATCATAATCATATTTTGTATCTTCGGGATTGCTCTCCTCATCTTCCTCTTCTTCCTATTCTTCCACAATAACCTTGGCCTTCAAGGCAAGGTTGGGCTTCTTTGCTCTTTGAGAATGCAACACCGTGTTGTCGGCGGTCTTGTCCAAGATCCTCATTGCCACAAACTCATACAACACTTCATTTGAGGTCAAGGAGTGGAAGTCCGGTCTTTGACGGATGACGGAGGACATGGCCTTGTGGTAAGGCATCATTGCTTTGAGGAACTTGCGCTTGATCCAATTGTCATCCGTGTCCTTGCTCCCATAATCTCGGAGTGAGACCGCGAGTTTGGTTACTCTTCGAAAGAGCTCACGAGGTTCTTCATCTTCTTTCATTGCAAACTCATCGGCTTCATCTTGCACCACTTCATAGTTGGAGCATTGAATGATTGCGTTTCCCTTATAGAGGGAAACAACACAATGACATGCATCTTTGGCCATGGCGAAGGGTCGAAGATGAGGGAGATCTTCAGGTGGAACCGCATCTTGAATGATGAAGAGAGCATTCTCATTGAATTGATTATCCACGGCTTCTCTAGGGGTGAAGTTGCTTCGGTCATGTGGATGGAAACCTTCTTCAATGATTCTCCAAAGATTAGTATTCACATGATTTAAATGATGCTTGAAGCGATAAACCCAAGAATCAAAGTCCTCATTTTTCACAATCTTAGGAGGAGGGCCGGCATGATTTAAATGAGTAAAGGGACTCGGTCCTCCATAAATTGGAGGTTCCACATTGGCAAAGATGCCGGTGCCATTTCTACCACTAGTAGAAGGACCCTTTTCACTTGTAGCTTCCCCCTTGTCGGAGTTAGCATCCGTCACCTCATTAGTAGGATCACCCACTTTCATCAGTGAGGTAGATAGTTTAAGTCCTTCTAAGAATTTATTAAACATGCTTTCAACCTCGGTTGTCATGGAGGTTTTCAATGTGTCCAAAGCCAGATTGAATTCCTCAAAAGAAACCGCGGTTCCCCCATCGGCCGTAGACGAGTTCGGATTCACACTGGAATGCTCCTCCCCACCGTCTACGGTGTTGATACGTCCCCAACGTATCTACAATTTTTGATTGTTCCATGCTATTATATTACCCCTTTTGGATGATTATGGGCTTTATTTTACACATTTATATCATTTTTGGGACTAACCTACTAACCAGAGGCCCTAGCCCATATTGCTGTTTTTTTGCCTATTTCAGTATTTCGAAGAAAAGGAATATCAAACGGAGTCCAAACGGAATGAAACCTTCAGGAGCGTGATTTTTGGAACGAACATGATCCAGAGGACTTGGAGTGCAAGTCAAGAAGTAATCGAGGCGGCCAGGAGATAGGAGGGCGCGCCCACCCCTCCTCGGCGCGCCCCTGTCTCCTGGGCCCCTCGAGCTGCCACCGACGTACTTCTTCCTCATATATATACCTACGTACCCCGAAAACATCCAGGGAGCCATCAAAGAAATATTTCCGCCACCATAACCTTCTGTATCCGCGAGATCCCATCTTGGAGCCGTCGCCGGCATTCTGCCGGAGGGGGAATCCACCACAGAGGGCTTCTACATCAACACCATAGCCCTTCCGATGAGTTGTGAGTAGTTTACCACAGGCCTTCAGGTCCATAGTTATTAGCTAGATGGCTTCTTCTCTCTTTTTGGATCTCAATACCATGTTCTCCCCCTCTCTTGTGGAGATCTATTCGATGTAAACTCTTTTTGCGGTGTGTTTGTCGAGATCCGATGAATTGTGGGTTTATGATCAAGTTTATCTATGAGAAATATCTGAATCTTCTCTGAATTCTTTTATGTATGATTGAGTTATCTTTGCAAGTCTCTTCAAATTATCAGTTTGGTTTGGCCTACTAGATTGATCTTTCTTGCCATGGGAGAAGTGCTTAGCTTTTGGTTCAATCTTGCGGTGGCCTTACCCAGTGACAGAAAGGGTTGCAAGGCACGTATTGTATTGTTGCCATCAAGGATAAAAGATGGGGTTTATATCATATTGCTTGAGTTTATCCCTCTACATCATGTCATCTTTCTTAATGCATTACTCTGTTCTTATGAACTTAATACTCTAGATGCATGCTGGATAGCGGTCGATGTGTGGAGTAATAGTAGTAGATGCAGGCAGGAGTCAGTCTACTTGTCATGGACGTGATGCCTATATACATGATCATGCCTAGATAATCTCATAATTATTCGCTTTTCTATCAATTGCTCGACAGTAATTTGTTCACCCACCATAATACTTATGCTATCTTGAGAGAAGCCTCTAGTGAAACCTATGGCCCCCGGGTCTATCTTTTGTCATATAAGCTTTCAATCTACTTTTACTTTCATCTTTACTTTTTGCATCTATATTATAAAGTACCAAAAATATATTTATCTTATCATATTATCTCTATCAGATCTCACTTTCGCAAGTGGCCGTGAAGGGATTGACAACCCCTTTATCGTGCTGGTTGCGAGTTCTCTGTTTGTTTGTGTAGGTTCGTGGGACTTGTGAGGAGCCTCCTACTGGATTGATACCTTGGTTCTCAAAAACTGAGGGAAATACTTACACTACTATTGCTGCATCACCCTTTCCTATTCAAGGAAAACCAACGCAAGCTCAAGACGTAGCAAGAAGGATTTCTGGCGCCGTTGCCGGGGAGGTCTTCGCTCAAGTCAAGACATACCAAGTACCCATCACAAACTCATCTCCCTCACATTTACATTATTTGCCATTTGCCTCTCGTTTTCCTCTCCCCCACTTCACCCTTGCCGTTTTATTCGCCCTCTCTTTCCCAATCTCCTCTCTTTTCCGCTTGCCTTCTTCTTCCTCTCTCTTTCGTTTGTCTTTTTCTGTTTGCTTGTGTGTTGGATTACTTGTCGCCATGGCGCAAGATAATACCAAATTGTGTGATTTCTCCAATACCAATAATAATGATTTCCTTAGTACTCCGATTGCTCCTCTTAATGATGTTGAGTCTTGTGAAATCAATGCTGCTTTGCTGAATCTTGTTATGAAAGATCAATTTTCCGGCCTTCCCAGTGAAGATGCCGCTACCCATCTAGACAACTTTGTTGATTTGTGTGAGATGCAAAAGAAAAAAGATACGGATAATGATTTTGTTAAATTGAAGTTATTTCCGTTTTCACTTAGAGATCATGCTAAAATTTGGTTTTTGTCTTTGCCTAAAAATAGTATTGATTCTTGGAACAAGTGCAAAGATGCTTTTATCTCTAAGTATTTTCCTCCCGCTAAGATCATCTCGCTTAGGGACGATATTATGAATTTTAAACAACTTGATCATGAGCATGTTGCCCAATCTTGGGAAAGAATGAAATTGATGATTCGCAATTGCCCTACTCATGGTTTGAATTTATGGATGATCATACAAATTTTTTATGCCGGTTTGAACTTTGCTTCTAGAAATCTTTTAGATTCGGCCGCCGGAGGCACGTTTATGGCAGTCACTTTAGGATATGCTACAAAACTTCTTGATAATATTATGGCTAATTATTCTCAATGGCACACCAAACGATCTACTAGTAAAAAAGTGCATGCTATAGAAGAAATTAATGTTTTGAGTGGAAAGATGGATGAGCTTATGAGATTGTTTGCTACTAAGAGTGCTTCTATTGATCCCAATGATATGCCTTTATCTACCTTGATTGAAAATAATAATGAATCTATGGATGTAAACTTTGTTGGTAGGAATAATTTTGGAAACAATGCTTATAGAGGAAACTTTAATTCTAGACCGTTCCCTAGCAATTCCTCTAATAATTATGGAAATTCCTACATAGTTCTTATGGTAATTTTAATAAGATGCCCTCTGATTTTGAAAATAGTGTGAAAGAATTTATGATCTCTCAAAAGAATTTTAATGCCTTGCTTGAAGAAAAATTGCTCAAAGTTGATGATTTGGCTACGAACGTTGATAGACTTTCGCTCGATGTTGATTCTTTGAAACTTACATCTACTCCTCCTAAGCACGATATCAATGAGTCTCTCAAGGCTATGATAAGTTCCATTGACGAGTGCAAAGAAAGAACCGCTAGATTGCGTGCTAAGAAAGATTGCTTTGTTAAAGCGTGTTCTTCTAGTTTCCTTGAAAATAATGATGAAGATCTTAAAGTTATTGATGTATCCCCTATTAAATCCTTGTTTTGCAATATTAATCTTGATGATAATTAGACTGGAAGTGAGTCAACTTTTGTTAAAAAGCGTTCCGATAATTTGGAGTTTTTTAGATCTTGATGCTAAATTTGGTAAAAGTGCAATTGGAGAGGTTAAGACTTTAAATAGTATTGAACCCACTATCTCGGATTTCAAGGAATTTGATTATGATAAATTTTCTTTAGAAAGTTGTATTTCCTTGTTGCAATCCGTTGTTAATTCTCCTCATGCTTATAATCAAAATAAAGCTTTTACCAAACATATCGTTGATGCTTTGATGCAATCTTTTGATGAAAAACTTAATTTGGAAGTTTCTATACCTAGAAAACTTAATGATGAGTGGGAACCTACTATAAAGATTAAAATTAAAGATTATGAGTGTTTTGCCTTGTGTGATTTGGGTGCTGGTGTTTCCACGATTCCGAAAAGTTTATGTGATATTCTAGGTTTCCATGATCTTGATGATTGCTCTTTAAATTTGCACCTTGTGGATTCCACCATTAAAAAGCCAATGGGAAGGATCAATGATGTTCTCATTGTTGCAAATGGAGATTTGGTGCACGTAGATTTTATCGTTCTTGATATAGATTGCAATCTTTCTTGCCCTATTATTCTTGGTAGACCTTTCCTTAAAACGATTGGTGCGATTATTGATATGAAGGAAGGGAATATTAGATTCCATTTTACATTAAATAAAGGCATGGAGCACTTTCCAAGAAAGAAAGTCAAATTACCTTATGAATCTATCATGCGAGCTACCTATGAATGAAGTGCCAAAGATGACACTACTTAGATCTATCTTCGCTTTTATGCCTAGCTAGGGGCGTTAAACGATAGCGCTAGTTGGGAGGCAACCCAATTTTCTTTGTGTTTTTTTGTTTTTGTTCCTGTTTAGTAATAAATTTTGCATCTACTTTCTTTTTAGATGTGTTTTCTTATTTTCATTAGTGTTTGTGCCAAGTAGAACCTATAGTATAACCTATGATGATAGTAGATTTGATTCTGCTGAAAAACAGAAACTTTGCACTCACGAGAAAAAAATCAATAAATCACAGAAACGTGATTTTGCATTGATTATTTTTCCTTCTGATCAATAAACAAATTTTCCAGGACGTCCTATTTTGGTAGGATTTTTAAGGTTCCAGAAGTTTGCGTTAGTTACAGATTGCTACAGACTGTTCTGTTTTTGACAGATTCTGTTTTTCGTGTGTTGTTTGCTTATTTTGATGCATCTATGGCTAGTATTAAGTGGTATGAACCATAGAAAACTTGGAATACAGTAGGTTTAACACCAATATAAATAAATAATGAGTTCATTACAGTACCTTATGTGGTGGTTTTGTTTTCTTTCACTAACGGAGCTTATGAGATTTCCTGTTGAGTATTGTGTTGTGAAGTTTTCAAGTTTTGGGTAAAGCTTTGATGGACTATGGAATAAAGAGTGGCAAAATCCTAAGCTTGGGGATGCCCAAGGCACCCCAATATATTCAAGAATAGCCAAAATCCTAATCTTGGGGATGCCCCCGGAAGGCATTGTTGGGGAACGTAGTAATTTCAAAAAAATTCCTACGCACACGCAAGATCATGGTGATGCATAGCAACGAGAGGGGAGAGTAATGTCCATGTACCCTCGTAGACCGTAAGCGGAAGCGTTATGACAACGCGGTTGATGTAGTCGTACGTCTTCACGGCCCAACCGATCAAGCACCGAAACTACGACACCTCTGAGTTCTAGCACACGTTCAGCTCGATGACGTCCCTCGAACTCCGATCCAGCCGAGTGTCGAGGGAGAGTTCCGTCAGCACGACGGCGTGGTGACGATCTTGATGTTCTACCGTCGCAGGGCTTCGCCTAAGCACCGCTATGATATTATCGAGGTGGATTATGGTGGAGGGGGGCACCGCACACGGGTAAGAGATCCAAGGGATCTATTGTTGTTGTGCCTATGGGGTGCCCCCCTGCCCCCGTATATAAAGGAGCAAGGGGGGAGGCGGCCGGCCTAGGGAGGAGGCGCGCCAAGGGGGGAGTCCTACTCCCATCGGGAGTAGGACTCCTCCTTTCCTTGTTGGAGAAGGAAAGAGGAGGAGAGGGAGAAGGAAAAGGGGGCTGCCCCCCTTGTCCAATTCGGACCAGAGGGGGGGCGCAAGCCTCCTTCCTTTTGGCCACTCTCCTCTATTCACATATGGCCCAATAAGGCCCATATACTCCCCGGCGAATTTATGTAACTCTCCGGTACTCCAAAAAATACCCGAATGACTCGGAACCTTTCCGAAATCCGAATATAGTCGTCCAATATATCGATCTTTATGTCTCGACCATTTCGAGACTCCTCGTCATGTCCCCGATCTCATCCGGGACTCCGAACTCCTTCGGTACATCAAAACTCATAAACTCATAATATAACTGTCATCGAAACCTTAAGCGTGCGGACCCTACGGGTTCGAGAACAATGTAGACATGACCTAGAACTATTCTCGGTCAATAACCAATAGCGGAATCTGGATGCTCATATTGGCTCCTACATATTCTGCGAAGATCTTTATCGGTCAAACCGCATAACAACATATGTTGTTCCTTTTGTCATCGGTATGTTACTTGCCCGAGATTCGATCGTCGGTATCCAATACCTAGTTCAATCTCGTTACTGGCAAGTCTCTTTACTCGTTACGTAATACATCATCCCGCAACTCATTAGGTGCAATGCTTGCAAGGCTTAAGTGATGTGCATTACCGAGAGGGCCCAGAGATACCTCTCCGACAATCGGAGTGACAAAAGCTAATCTCGAAATACGCCAACCCAACATGTACCTTTGGAGACACCTGTAGTACTCCTTTATAATCACCCAGTTACGTTGTGACGTTTGGTAGCACCCAAAGTGTTCCTCCGGTAAACGAGAGTTGCATAATCTCATAGTTACAGGAACATGTATAAGTCATGAAGAAAGCAATAGCAACATACTAAACGATCAAGTGCTAAGCTAACGGAATGGGTCAAGTCAATCACATCATTCTCCTAATGATGTGATCCCGTTAATCAAATGATAAATCTTTTGTCCATGGCTAGGAAACATAACCATCTTTGATAAACGAGCTAGTCAAGTAGAGGCATACTAGTGACACTATGTTTGTCTATGTATTCACACATGTATTATGTTTTCGGTTAATACAATTCTAGCATGAATAATAAACATTTATCATGATATAAGGAAATAAATAATAACTTTATTATTGCCTCTAGGGCATATTTCCTTTAGTCTCCCACTTGCACTAGAGTCAATAATCTAGTTCACATCAGCATGTGATTCAACACCAATATTCACATCTGTATGTGATTAATACCCATAGTTCACATCGTCATGTGATCAACACCCAAAGGGTTTACTAGAGTCAATAATCTAGTTCACATCGCTATGTGATTAACACCCAAAGAGTACTAAGGTATGATCATGTTTTGCTCGTGAGAGAAGTTTAGTCAACGGGTCTGTCATATTACAGAGTCATATGTATTTTGCAAATATTCTATGTCTACAATGCTTTGCACGGAGCTACTCTAGCTAATTGCTCCCACTTTTAATATGTATCCAGATTGAGACTTAGAGTCATCTGGATCGGTGTAAAACCTTGCATCGATGTAACTCTTTACGACGAAATCTTTTATCACCTCCATAATCGAGAAACATATCCTTATTTCTCTAAGGATAATTTTGACCAATGTCCAGTGATCTACTCCTAGATCACTATTGTACTCCCTTGCCAAACCAGGGCAGAGTATACAATAGGTCTGGTTCATAGCATGGCATACTTTTATAGAACCTATGACTGAAGCATAGGGAATGACTTTCATTCTCTTTCTATTTTCTGCCGTGGTCGGGATTTGAGTCTTACTCAATTTCATACCTTTGCAACACAGGCAAGAACTCTTTCTTTGACTGTTCCATTTTGAACTATTTCAAAATCTTGACAAGGTATGTACTTATTGAAAAACTTATCAAGCGTCTTGATCTATCTCAATAGATCTTGATGCTCAATACGTAAGTAGCTTTACTAAGGTCTTTCTTTTAAAGAACTCCTTTCAAATACTCCTTTATGCTTTCCAGAAAAATTCTACATCATTTCTGATCAACAATATGTTACTCACATATATTTATCAGAAAGGCGGTAGTGCTCCCACTCACTTTATTGTAAATACAGGCTTCACCGTAAGTCTGTATAGAACTATATGCTTTGATCAACTTATCAATGCGTATATTCCAACTCTGAGATGCTTGCACCAGTCCATAGATGGATCGCTGGAGCTTGCACATTTTGTTAGCACCTTTCGGATCGACAAAACCTTCTGATTGCATCATATACAACTCTTCTTCCAGAAATCCATTCAGGAACACAGTTTTGATATCCATTTGCCAGATTTCATAAAATGTGGCAATTGCTAACATGATTCGGACAGACTTAAGCATCGTTACAAGTGAGAAAATCTCATCATATTCAACACCTTGAACTTGTCGAAAACCTTTCGCAACAAGTCGAACTTTGTAGATAGTAACACTACTATCAATGTACGTCTTCCTCTTGAAGATCCATTTATTTTCTATGGCTTGCCGATCATCGGGCAACTCCACCAAAGTCCACACATTGTTCTCATACATGGATCCCATCTCAGATTTCATGGCCTCAAGCCATTTCGCGGAATTTGGGCTCATCATCGCTTCCTCATAGTTCGTAGGTTCATCATGGTCTAGTAAAATGACTTCTAGAACATGATTACCGTACCACTCTGGTGCGGATCTTTACTCTAGAAGACCTACGAGGTTTGGTAGCAACTTGATTTGAAGTTTCATGATCATCATCATTAACTTCCTCACTAATTGGTGTAGGAATCACTGGAACTGATTTCTGTGATGAACTACTTTCCAATAAGAAGGTACAATTACCTCTTCAAGTTCTACTTTCCTCCCACTCACTTCTTTCAAGAGAAACTTCTTCTCTAGAAAGGATCCATCTTAGCAACGAATAACTTGCCTTCGGATCTGTGATAGAAGGTGTACCCAATAGTTACCTTTGGGTATTCTATGAAGACGCACTTCTCCGATTTGGGTTCGAGCTTATCAGGTTGAAACTTTTCCACATAAGCATCGCAGCCCCAAACTTTTTAAGAAACGACAACTTTGGTTTCTTGCCAAACCATAGTTCATAAGGCGTTGTCTCAACAGATTTTGATGGTGCCCTATTTAAAGTGAATGCAGTTGTCTTTAATGCACAACCCCAAAACGATAGTGGTAAATTGGTAAGATACATCATAGATCGCACCATATCCAATAAAGTGCGGTTATGATGTTCGGACACACCATTACGTTGTGGTGTTCCATGTGGCGTGAGCTGTGAAACTATTCCACATTGTTTTATATGAAGGCCAAACTCGTAACTCAAATATTCTTCTCCATGATCAGATCATAGAAACTTTATTTTCTTGTTACGATGATTCTCCACTTCACTCTGAAATTCTTTGAACTTTTCAAATGTTTCAGACTTGTGTTTCATTAAGTAGATATACTCATATCTGCTCAATTCATCTTGTGAAGGTCAGAAAATAACGATACCCGCCACAAGCATCAACACTCATTGGACCGTATACATCGGTATGTATTATTTCCATCAAGTCAATAGCTCGTTCCATTGTTCCGGAGTATGGAGTTTTAGTCATCTTGCCCAAAAGGCACGGTTCGCAAGCATCAAATGATTCATAACCAAGAGATTCCAAAAATCCATCTTTATGGAGTTTCTTCATGCGCTTTACACCGATATGACCCAAACGGCAGTGCCACAAATAAGTTGCACTATCATTATCAACTTTGCATCTTTTGGCATCAATATTATGAATATGTGTATTACTACGATCGATATCCAACAAACTATTTTCATTGGGTGTATGACCATCGAAGGTTTTATTCATGTAAACAGAACAACAATTATTCTTTGACTTTAAATGAATAACCATATTGCAATAAACATGATCAAATCATATTCATGCTCAACGCAAACGCCAAATAACATTTATTTAGGTTTAACACTAATCCTGAAAGTATAGGGAGTGTGCGATGATGATCATATCAATCTTGGAACCACTTCCAACACTCATCGTCACTTCCCCTTCAACTAGTCTCTGTTTATTCTGTAACTCCTGTTTCGAGTTACTAATATTTAGCAACCGAACAAGTATCAAATACTCAGGGGCTACTATAAACACTAGTAAAGTACACATCAATAACATGTATATCAAATATATCCTTGTTGACTTTGCCATCCTTCTTATCCACCAAATATTCAGGGTATTTCTGTTTCCAGTGACCATTTCCTTTGCAGTGTAAGCACTCAGTTTCAAGCTTTGGTTCAGCTTTGGGCTTCTTCGTGGGAGTGACAACTTGCTTGCCATTCTACTTGAAGTTCCCTTTTCTTTCCCTTTGCCATTTTCTTGAAACTAGTGGTCTTGTCAATCATCAACACTTGATGCTCTTTCTTGATTTCTACCTTCGTCGATTTCACCATCACAAAGAGCTCGGGAATCGTTTTCGTCATCCCTTGCATTATAGTTCATCACGAAGTTCCAGTAACTTGGTGATGGTGACTAGAGAACTCTGCCAATCACTATCTTATCTGGAAGATTAACTCCCACTTGATTCAAGCGATTGTAGTACTCAGATAATCTAAGTACTTGCTCACTAGTTGAGCAATTCTCCTCCATCTTTTAGGCGAAGTATTTGTCAAAGGTCTCATACCTCTTGACACGGGCATGAGTCTGAAATACCAATTTCATCTCTTGAAACATCTTATATGTTCCATGACGTTTCAAAAATGTTTTTTGTAGTCCTGGTTCTAAGCCATAAAGCATGGTGCACAAAACTATCAAGTAGTCATCATATTGACCTAGCCAAACGTTCATAACGTTTGCATCTGCTCCTGCAATAGGTCTGTCACCTAGCGGTGCATTAAGGACATAATTCTTTTGTGCGGCAATGAGGATAAACCTCAGATCACGGATCCAATCCGCATCATTGCTACTAACATCTTTCAACATAGTTTTCTCTAGGAACATATATAAAACATATGAAAGCAACAACGCAAGCTATTGATCTACACCATGATTTGCAAAATACTACCAGGACTAAGTTCATGATAAATTTAAGTTCAATTAATCATATTACTTAAGAACTCCCACTTAGAAAGACATCTCTCTAATCCTCTAAGTGATTACGTGATCCATATCAACTACACCATGTCCGATCATCACGTGAGATGGAGTAGTTTCAACGGTGAACATCAATATGTTGATCATATCTACTATATGATTCACGCTTGACCTTTCGGTCTTCGTGTTCCGAGGCCATATCTGTTATATGCTAGGCTCGTCAAGTTTAACCAGAGTATTCCGCGTGCGCAACTATTTTGCACCCGTTGTATTTGAATGTAGAGCCTATCACACCCGATCATCACATGGTGTCTCAGCACGAAGAACTTTCACAACGGTGCATACTCAGGGAGAACACTTCTTGATAATTAGTGAGAGATCATCTTATAATGCTACCATCAAACTAAGCAAAATAAGATGTATAAAAGATAAACATCATATGCAATCAAAATATGTGACATGATATGGCCATGATCATCTTGCGCCTTTGATCTCCATCTCCAAAGTACTGTCATGATCTCTATAGTTACCGGCACGACACCATGATCTTCATCATCTTGATCTATATCAATGTGTCGTCACATGGTCGTCTCGCCAACTATTTCTCTTGCAACTATTGCTATTGCATAGCGATAAAGTAAAGCAATTATTTGGCACTTGCATCTTATGCAACAAAGAGACAACCATAGGGTTTCTGCCAGTTGCCGATAACTTCAACAAAACATGATTATCTCATACAACAACTTATATCTCATCACGTCTTGACCATATCACATCACAACATGCCCTGCAAAAACAAGTTAGACGTCCTCTACTTTGTTGTTGCAAATTTTACGTGGCTGCTACGGGCTGAGCAAGAACCGTTCTTTCCTACGCATCAAAACCACAACGATAGTTCGTCAAGTTAGTGTTGTTTTAACCTTCGCAAGGACCGGGCGTAGCCACACTCGGTTCAACTAAAGTTGGAGAAACAGACACCCGCTAGTCACCTGTGTGCAAAGCACGGCGGTAAAACCAGTCTCGCGTAAGCGTACGCGTAATGTCGGTCCGGGCTGCTTCATCCAACAATACCGCTGAACCAAAGTATGACATGCTGGTAAGCAGTATGACTTGTATCGCCCACAACTCACTTGTGTTCTACTCGTGCAAATAACATCAACGCATAAAACCTAGGCTCGGATGCCACTGTTGGGGAACGTAGTAATTTCAAAAAATTTCCTACGCACACGCAAGATCATGGTGATGCATAGCAACGAGAGGGGAGAGTAATGTCCATGTACCCTCGTAGACCGTAGGCGGAAGCGTTATGACAACGCGGTTGATGTAGTCGTACATCTTTACGGCCCGACCGATCAAGCACCGAAACTATGGCACCTCCGAGTTCTAGCACACGTTCAGCTCGATGACGTCCCTCGAACTCCGATCCAGCCGAGTGTCGAGGGAGAGTTCCGTCAGCACGACGGCGTGGTGACGATCTTGATGTTCTACCGTCGCAGGGCTTCGCCTAAGCACCGCTACGATATTATCGAGGTGGATTATGGTGGAGGGGGGCACCGCACATGGCTAAGAGATCCAAGGGATCTATTGTTGTTGTGCCTATGGGGTGCCCCCTGCCCCCGTATATAAAGGAGCAAGGGGGAGGCGGCCGGCCTAGGGAGGAGGCGCGCCAAGGGGGGAGTCCTACTCCCACCGGGAGTAGGACTCCTCCTTTCCTTGTTGGAGAAGGAAAGAGGAGGAGAGGGAGAAGGAAAAGGGGGTTGCCCCCCTTGTCCAATTCGGACCAGAGGGGGGGCGCAAGCCTCCTTCCTTTTGGCCACTCTCCTCTATTCCCGTATGACCCAATAAGGCCCATATACTCCCCGGCGAATTCCCGTAACTCTCTGGTACTCCGAAAAATACCTGAATGACTCGGAACCTTTCCGAACTCCGAATATAGTCGTCCAATATATCGATCTTTACGTCTCAACCATTTAGAGACTCCTTGTCATGTCCCCGATCTCATCCGGGACTCCGAACTCCTTCGGTACATCAAAACTCATAAACTCATAATATAACTGTCATCGAAACCTTAAGCGTGCGGACCCTACGGGTTCGAGAACAATGTAGACATGACCTAGAACTATTCTCGTTCAATAACCAATAGCGGAACCTGGATGCTCATATTGGCTCCTACATATTCTACGAAGATCTTTATCGGTCAAACCGCATAACAACATACGTTGTTCCCTTTGTCATCGGTATGTTACTTGCCCGAGATTCGATCGTCGGTATCCAATACCTAGTTCAATCTCATTACTGGCAAGTCTCTTTACTCGTTACGTAATACATCATCCCGCAACTAACTCATTAGTTGCAATGCTTGCAAGGCTTAAGTGATGTGCATTACCGAGAGGGCCCAGAGATACCTCTCCGACAATCGGAGTGACAAAACCTAATCTCGAAATACGCCAACCCAACATGTACCTTTGGAGACACCTGTAGTACTCCTTTATAATCACCCAGTTACGTTGTGACATTTGGTAGCACCCAAAGTGTTCCTCCGATAAACGGGAGTTGCATAATCTCATAGTTACAGGAACATGTATAAGTCATGAAGAAAGCAATAGCAACATACTAAACGATCAAGTGCTAAGCTAACGGAATGGGTCAAGTCAATCACATCATTCTCCTAATGATGTGATCCCGTTAATCAAATGACAACTCTTTTGTCCATGGCTAGGAAACATAACCATCTTTGATAAACGAGCTAGTCAAGTAGAGGCATACTAGTGACACTATGTTTGTCTATGTATTCACACATGTATTATGTTTCCGGTTAATACAATTCTAGCATGAATAATAAACATTTATCATGATATAAGGAAATAAATAATAACTTTATTATTGCCTCTAGGGAATATTTCCTTCAGGCATCCCCTCTTTCGTCTTCATTCATTGGTAACTTTACTTGGAGCTATATTTTTATTCGCCAAATGATATGTTTTTTGCTTGGAGCATCGTGTATTATATTAGTATTTGCTTTTTAGTTTACCACAATCATACTTGCTGTACACACCTTTTGGGAGAAGCCCCACTTGATTGGAATTTATTAGAATATGCTATGTGCCTCACTTATATCTTTTGAGCTAGATAGTTTTTACTCTAGTGCTTCACTTCTATCTTTTAGAGCACGGCGGTGTCTTAATTTTGTAGAAATTGCTAGTCTCTCATGCTTCACTTATATTATTTTTATATTCTCTTAGAACAACATGGTATTTGCTATAGTTATGAATTTGGTCCTAGAATGATGAGCATCCAAGTTGGGTATAATAAAAACTATCATAGAAAGTGCATTAAACACTAGGATCAATTTGATGCTTGATAATTGTTTTGAGATATAAAGGTAGTAATGTTAGAGTCATGCTAGTGGGTAATTATGAAATTGAGAAATACTTGTGTTGAAGTTGGCAAGTCCTGTAGCATGCACGTATGGTAAAAGTTGTGTGACAAATTTGTTGCATGAGGTGCTCTTTTGATTGTCTTCCTTATGAGTGGCAGTCGGGGACGAGCGGTGGTCTTTTCCTACCAATCTATCCCTCTAGGGGCATGCATAGTAGTACTTTGCTTCGAGGGCTAAGTAGACTTTTGAAATAAGTATATGAGTTCTTTATGACTAATGTGAGTCCATGGATATACGGACACTCATCCTTCCATTTAGCTAGCCTCTATTATACCGCGCAACTTTCGCCGGTAGCATGCACCCATTATTTACCTTCCTCAAAACAGCCACCATACCTACCTATTATGGCATTTCCATAGCCATTCTGAGATATATTGCCATGCAACTTTCCATCGTTCCGTTTATTATGACACGCTCCATCATTGTCGTATTGCTCTTTGCATGATCATGTAGTTGACATCGTATTTGTGGCAAAGCCACCTTCATAATTTTCATACATGTCACTCTTGAGTCATTGCATATCCCAGTACACCGCCAGAGGCATTCATATAGAGTCATATCTTGTTCTAGCTTTGAGTTGTAATTCTTGAGTTGTAAATCAATAAAAGTGTGATGATCTTCATTATTAGAGCATTGTCCTAAGTGAGGAAAGGATGATGAAGACTATGATTCCCCCACAAGTTGGGATGAGACTTCAGACTTTATGAAAATAAAAGAGGCCAAAGAAGCCCATGAAATAAAAGAGGCCAAAGAAGCCCACCAAAAAGAAAAAAGAAGAAGAAAAAAAGAAGAAAACGAAAAAAAGAGAGAAAAAGAGAGAAGGGACAATTGCTACTATCTCTTTTCCACACTTGTGCTTCAAAATAGCACCATGATCTTCATGATAGAGAGTCTCCCATGTTGTCACTTTCATATACTAGTGGGAATTTTTCATTATAGAACTTGGCTTGTATATTCCAATGATGGGCTTCCTCAAAATGCCCTAGGTCTTCGTGAGCAAGCAAGTTGGATGCACACCCACTTAGTTTCTTTTGTTGAGCTTTCATACATTTATAGCTCTAGTGCATCCGTTGCATGGCAATCCCTACTCACTCACATTGATATCTATTAATGGGCATCTCCATTGCCCGTTGATACGCCTAGTTGATGTGAGACTATCTTCTCCCTTTTGTCTTTACAACCACCACCATATACCACCATAGTGCTATGTCCATGGCTTGCGCTCATGTATTGCGCCAGAGTTGAAAAAAAGCTGAAGCGCATTAAAAACTATGAACCAATTTCTCGGCTCGTCATCGGGGTTGTACATGATGGGAGTATTTTGTGTAATGAAAATGAAGCATGGCCTAACTATACGATTTTGTAGGGATAAGCTTTCTTTGGCTATGCTATTTTGATAGGACATGATTCTTTGTTAGTATGCTTTGAAGTATTTTTTTATGTTTTATAAGCTTTTATCTTGAATCATTTGGATCTGAACATTCATGCTACAATAAAGAAAATTACATTGAGAATTATGCTAGGTAGCATTCCACATCAAAAATTCTGTTTTTATCATTTACCTACTCGAGGACGAGCAGGAATTAAGCTTGGGGATGCTTGATACGTCTCCAACATATCTATAATTTTTGATTGTTCTATGCTATTATATTACCCCTTTTGGATGATTATGGGCTTTATTTTACACATTTATATCATTTTTGGGACTAACCTACTAACCGGAGGCCCAGCTTGTATTGTTGTTTTTTTTGCCTATTTCAGTATTTTGAAGAAAAGGAATATCAAACGGAGTCCAAATGGAATGAAACCTTCAGGAGCATGATTTTTGGAACGAACGTGATCCAGAGGACTTGGAGTGCAAGTCAAGAAGCAATTGAGGCGGCCAGGAGATAGGAGGGCACACCCACCCCTCCTAGGTGCGCCCCCTGTCTCCTGGGCCCCTCGAGCGGCCACCGACGTACTTCTTCCTCCTATATATACCTATGTACCCCGAAAACATACATAGAGCCACCGAAGAAATATTTCCGCCACCGTAACCTTCTGCATCCGCGAGATCCCATCTTGGAGCCGTCGCCAGCGTTCTGCCGGAGGGGGAATCCACCACGGAGGGCTTCTACATCAACACCATAGCCCTTCCGATGAGTTGTGAGTAGTTTACCACAGACCTTCGGGTCCATAGTTATTAGCTAGATGGATTCTTCTCTCTTTTCGGATCTCAATACCATGTTCTCCCCCTCTCTCGTGGAGATCTATTCGATGTAAACTCTTTCTGCAGTGTGTTTGTCGAGATCCGATGAATTGTGGGTTTATGATCAAGTTTATCTATGAGAAATATCTGAATCTTCTCTGAATTCTTTTATGTATGATTGAGTTATCTTTGCATGTCTCTTCGAATTATCAATTTGGTTTGGCCTATTAGATTGATCTTTCTTGCCATGGGAGAAGTGCTTAGCTTTGGGTTCAATCTTGCGGTGTCCTTACCCAGTGACAGAAAGGGTTGCAAGGCACATATTGTATTGTTGCCATCGAGGGTAAAAAGATGGGGTTTATATCATATTGCTTGAGTTTATCCCTCTACATCATGTCATCTTTCTTAATGTGTTACTCTGTTCTTATGAACTTAATACTCTAGATGCATGTTGGATAGCGGTTGATGTGTGGAGTAATAGTAGTAGATGCAGGCAGGAGTCGGTCTACTTGTCACAAATGTGATGCCTATATACATGATCATGCCTAGATAATCTCATAATTATTCGCTTTTCTATCAATTGCTCGACAGTAATTTGTTCACCCACCGTAATACTTATGCTATCTTGAGGGAAGCCTCTAGTGAAACCTATGGCCCCCGGGTCTATCTTTTAAGCTTTCAATCTACTTTTATTTGCATCTTTACCTTTTGCATCTATATTATAAAATGCCAAAAATATATTTATCTTATCATATTATCTCTATCAGATCTCACTTTCGCAAGTGGCCGTGAAGGGATTAACAACCCCTTTATCGCGTTGGTTGCGAGCTCTTTGTTTGTTTGTGTAGGTTCATGGGACTTGTGAGGAACCTCCTACTGGATTGATACCTTGGTTCTCAAAAACTAAGGGAAATACTTACAATACTATTGCTGCATCACCCTTTCCTCTTCAAGGAAAACCAACGCAAGCTCAAGACGTAGCAGGTGTCAACCATACTCTTCGGAGGGCAAAGTCCTTAATAAAGAGACGAGGCTGTGATACCAATTGAAAGGATCGATATAGTTGACTAGAGGGGGGGGTGAATAGGCAACTAACAATTTTTAGCTTTTCTTTACCAAATTAAACTTTGCATCAAAGTAGGTTGTCTAGATATGCAACTAGGTGAGCAACCTATATGATGCAACAACAACAAGCACACAAGCAAGCAAGGGATACAACACAAATAAGCTTGCACAAGTAAAGGCACGAGATAACCAAGAGTGGAGCCGGTGAAGACGAGGATGTGTTACCAAAGTTCCTTCCTTTTGAGGGGAAGTACGTTTCCGCTGGAGCGGTGTGGAGGCACAATGCTCCCCAAGAAGCCACTAGGGCCGCCGTATTCTCCTCACGCCCTCACACAATGCTAGATGTTGTGATTCCACTATTGGTGCCCTTGAAGGCGGCGACCGAACCTTTACAAACAAGGTTGGGGCAATCTCCACAACTTAATTGGAGGCTCCCAACGACACCACGAAGCTTCACCACAATGGACTATGGCTCCGAGGTGACCTCAATCGTCTAGGGTGCTCAAACACCCAAGAGTAACAAGATCCGCTAGGGATTAGTGGGGGGAATCAAATTTCTCTTGGTGGAAGTGTAGATCGGGGCCTTCTCAACCAATCCAGAGCAAATCAACAAGTTTGATTGGCTAGGGAGAGAGATCAGGCGAAAATGGAGCTTGGAGCAACAATGGAGCTTGGGGGTGGAAGAGGTGATCAACTAGAGGAAGAAGACACCCCTTATATAGTGGAGAGATAAATCCAACCGTTATCTACTTAACCAGCCCGCGACCTGCGGTACTACCGCCCCAGACAAGCGGTACTACCGCAAGGGCTCATGGTACTAGCATGGCGGACCGTGGTACTACCGCTGCTACGGTAGGAGCTAGTCCAGGCCTGAACCGCAAAGGCTGAGGGCGGTACTGCCGCTGACGCGGTTCTATCGCTCCCCCTTGCGGTACTACCGCAAGGCCGGATTGGACTAGCCTGGGAAGGGCGCGGATGAATAAAAATACATCCGTGCCAACTTCTGCTGAAAATCAGACAGTGCAAATATCCGACACGGTACTACCACACCTGGCATGCGGTACTACCGTGCAGGGAGCGGATGTAAAAAATTACATCCGCCCCTACTTCCGCTCATGTTGCTGTGCTAGACCAGGACTCACGGTACTACCGCGCACTTGGGGCGGTACTACCGCGTAGGGTGTGGATGTAAAAAATTACATCTGCCCCTACGGCCGCACGAGCGGCTGAGTCTCATCTGAGGCCATGGTACTACAGCTCCTTAGGAGCGGCACTACTGTGTGCACCTACGGTATTACCGCAAGGGCGTGCAGTACTACCTCGGGGGCCTGCGGTACTACCGCTCCTAAGAGCAGTACTACCGCATGCCTCAGAACAACAACACTAGGAATCCTTCTCTGTGCATATATATGAAGAAAACGGAGGATGCTCCAAAGCGCAAAGGGAAAGGCAGTGCAGAGGGAGTAAACATGTACGTGATGATTCCACCCAAACCTTTCCAACGCAGACCCCTTCTTAATAGTACGACTTTCCTACGACTCAAATCCACCGAAACGTAGAAAAACACCGTCTTCAATAGTCTTCGAGGGGCACCAAACTGTCTTGTGCCTAGTGACGAAACATCTGAAATACTCAAGGCACATAATTAGTCTGCAAAAGCATTATCATCAATCACCAAAACACCTTAGGGATAAATATGCCCTTACAGTGGCTTTGCCACAAATAAGATGTCAACTACATGATCATGCATGGCAATATGACAATGATGATGCGTGTCATGATGAACGGAACGGTGGAAAGTTGCATGGCAATATATCTCAGAATGGCTATGGAAATGCCATAATAGGTAGGTATGGTGGCTATTTTGAGGAAGATATAAGGAGGTTTATGTGTGATAGAGCGTATCGTATCACAGGGTTTGGATGCACCGGCGAAGTTTGCACCAACTCTCAAGGTGACAAAAGGCAATGCACGGTACCGAAGAGGCTAGCAATGATGGAAAGGTAAGAGTGCGTATAATCCATGGACTCACATTAGTCATAAAGAACTCATATACTTATTGCAAAAATATACAAGTCATCAAAAACCAAGCACTACACGCATGCTCCTAGGGGGATAGATTGGTAGGAGAAGACCGCCACTCATAAGGATGACAATCTAAGAACACCTCATGTTTCAAATTTGTTACACAACGGTTACCATACGTGCATGCTATGGGACTTGCCAACTTCAACACAAGTATTCTTTAAATTCACAATTACCCAACTAGCATGACTCTAATATCACCACCTCTATATCTCAAAAACAATTATAAAGCATCAACTTGATCATAGCATCCAATTCACTTTCTATGATATTTTTTATCATACCCAACTTGGATGCCCATCATTCTAGGACCAATTTTATGACCATAGCAAATACCATGCTGTTCTAAAAGACTCTCAAAATAATATAAGTGAAGCATGAGAGATTAACAATTTCTACAAAATAAAGCCACGGCCGTGCTCTAAAAGATATAAGTGAAGCACTAGAGCAAATGACAAACTACTCCGAAAGATATAAGTGAAGATCAATGAGTAGTCAAATAATTGTGCAACTATGTAAAGACTATCTAACATTTAAGAATGTCAGATCTTGGTATTTTATTCAAACAACAAGCAAAACAAAATAAAACAAAATGACGCTCCAAGCAAAACAGATATCATGTGGTGAACAAAAAATAGCTCCATGTAAAGTTACCGATGGACGAAGACGAAAGATGGGATGCCATCCGGGGCTTCCCCAAGATTAGGCTCCTGGTTGTCCTTGAATATTACCTTGGGGTGCCTTGGGCATCCCCAAGCTTAGGCTCTTGCCACTCCTTATTCCATAGTCCATCGAATTTTTACCCAAAACTTGAAAACTTCACAACACAAAACTCAACAGAAAACTCGTAAGCTTCGTTAGTATAAGAAAATAAAACCACCACTTAGGTACTGTTGTGAACTAATACAAAATTCATATTGGTGTAATATCTACTGTATTCCAACTTGTCTATGGTTCATACCCTCCGATACTACTCATAGATTCATCAAAATAAGCAAACAACACATAGAAAACAGAATCTGTAAAAAACAGAACAGTCTGTAGTAATCTGTATCGTTCGAATACTTATGTAACACCAAACATCCTACAAAATTACGTAAACCTGAGCAATTTGTGTACCAATCCAGAGAAAAAAGAATCAGATCAAAATCACGTTTCTGTGAATTATCAAAACTAATTTACTGGGTGCAAAAGTTTCTGATTTTTAGCAGGATCAACACAACTATCACCGTAAGCTATCCTAAAGGTCTTACTTGGCACTTTATTGAAACAAAATCTATAAAACATGATTACTACAGTAGCATCATCATGTGAACACACAAAAACAGTAAAGGTAAATATTGGGTTGTCTCCCAACAAGCGCTTTTCTTTAATGCCTTTTTAGCTAGGCATGATGATTTCAATGATGCTCACATAAAAGATAAGAACTGAAACACAATGGGAGCATCATGAAGCATATGAATAACCTATGCATATGGATTTTGTGAGCAAACAACTTATGGGGATAATAATCAACTACCATAGGAAGGCAAAACAAGCATAACTTCAAGATTTTAAGCACATAGAGAGGAAACTTGATATTATTGCAATTCCTACAAGCATATGTTCCTCCCTAATAATAATTTTCAGTAGCATCATGAATGAATTCAATAATATAAGTAGCACATAAAGCATTATTTTCATGATGCACAAGCATATAAATTTTACTACTCTCCACATAAGCAAACTTCTTCTTTATGGGATACGTATCATCATAATAATCATCATAAATAGGAGGCATGCTTTCATCATAATAAATTTGATCATCAAAACTTGGGAAAAAAATATCATCTTCATCAAACATAGCTTCCCCAAGCTTGTGGCTTTGCATATCATTAGCATCATGGATATTCAAGGAATTCATACTAACAACATTGTAATCATGCTCATCATACAAAGATCTAGTACCAAACATTTTATAGACTTCTTCTTCTAGCACTTGAGCACAATTTTCCTTTCCATCATTCTCACGAAAGATATTAAAAAGATGAAGCGTATGAGGCAAACTCAATTCCATTTTTTTGTAGTTTTCTTTTATAAACTAAACTAGTGATAAAACAAGAAACTAAAAGATTCGATTGCAAGATCTAAAGATATACCTTCAAGCACTCACCTCCTCGGCAACGGCGCCAGAAAAGAGCTTGATGTCTACTACACAACCTTCTTCTTGTAGACGTTGTTGGGCCTCCAAGTGCAGAGGTTTGTAGGATAGTAGCAAATTTCCCTCAAGTGGATGACCTAAGGTTTATCAATCCGCGGGAGGCATAGGATGAAGATGGTCTCTCTCAAGCAACCTTGCAACCAAATAACAAAGAGTCTCTTGTGTCCCCAACACACCCAATACGATGGTAAATTGTATAGGTGCACTAGTTCGGCGAAGAGATGGCGATACAAGTGCAATATGGATTGTTGATATAGGTTTTTGTAATCTGAAAATATAAAAAAAGCAAGGTAACAAGTGGTAAAAGTGAGCGCAAAAGGTATTGCAATGCTAGGAAACAAGGCCTAGGGTTCATACTTTCACTAGTGCAAGTTCTATCAATAATAATAACATAACTGGATCATATAACTATCCCTCAGCATGCAACAAAGAGTCACTCCAAAGTCACTAATAGCGGAGAACAAACGAAGATATTATGGTAGGGTACGAAACCACCTCAAAGTTATCCTTTCTGATCGATCTATTCAAGAGTCCGTAGTAAAATAACATGAAACTATTCTTTCCGTTTGATCTATCGTAGAGTTCGTACTAGAATAACACCTTAAGACACAAATCAACCAAAACCCTAATGTCACCTAGATACTCCAATGTCACCTCAAGTATCCATGGGTATGATTATACGATATGCATCACACAATCTCAGATTCATCTATTCAAACCAACAGAAAGTACTTCAAAGAGTGTCCCAAAGTTTCTACCGGAGAGTCAAGACGAAAATATGTGCCAACCCCTATGCATAAGTTCACAAGGTCACTGAACCCGCAAGTTGATCACCAAAACATACATCAAGTAGATCACGTGATATCCCATTGTCACCACAGATAAGCACATGCAAGACATACATCAAGTGTTCTCAAATCCTTAAAGACTCAATCCGATAAGATAACTTCAAAGGGAAAACTCAATCCATTACAAGAGAGTAGAGGGGGAGAAACATCATAAGATCCAACTATAATAGCAAAGCTCGCAATACATCAAGATCGTGCCGAATCAAGAACACGAGAGAGAGAGAGAACAAACACATAGCTACTGGTACATACCCCCAACCCCGAGGGTGAACTAATCCCTCCTCGTCATGAAGAGCGCCGGGATGATGAAGATGGCCACCGGTGAGGGATCCCCCCCTCCGTCAGGGTACTGGAACAGGGTCCTGATGGTTTTTGGTGGCTACAGAGGCTTGCGGTGGCGAAACTCCCGATCTATTGTGTTCTTTTATGTTTTTAAGGTATATAGACATATATAGGCGAAAGAAGTCGGTCAGGGGAGCCATGAGGGGCCCACGAGGGTGGGGGCGTGTTGGGGAACGCAGTAATTTCAAAAAAAAATCCTACGCACACGCAAGATCATGGTGATGGCATAGCAACGAGAGGGGAGAGTGTTGTCCACGTACCCTCGTAGACCGTAAGCGGAAGCGTTATGACAACGCGGTTGATGTAGTCGTAGGTCTTCACGATCCGACCGATCCAAGTACCGAACGTACGGCACCTCCGAGTTCAGCACACGTTCAGCTCGATGACGATCCCCGGACTCCGATCCAGCAAAGTGTCGGGGATGAGTTCCGTCAGCACGACGGCGTGGTGACGATGATGATGCTCTACCGGCGCAGGGCTTCACCTAAACTCCGTGACGATATGACCGAGGTGGAATATGGTGGAGGGGGGCACCGCACACGGCTAAGGAACGATCCGTAGATCAACTTGTGTGTCATGGGATGCCCCCCTAGCCCCGTATATAAAGGAGCAAGGGGGGAGGAGGCGGGCCCTAGGAGGGGGCGCGCCAAGTGTGGAGTCCTACTAGGACTCCCTAGTCCTAGTAGGATTCCACCTCCCTTGTTGGAGTAGGAGAAGGGGAAAGAGGGGGAGAGGAATAAGGAAAAGGGGGCTGCGCCCCTTGTCCAATTCGGACCAGAGGGGGGGCGCAGGCCTCCTTCCTTTTGGCCTCTCTCCTCTATTCCCGTATGGCCCAATAAGGCCCATATACTCCCCGGCGAATTCCCGTAACTCTCCGGTACTCCGAAAAATACCCGAATCACTCGGAACCTTTCCAAACTCCGAATATAGTCATCCAATATATCGATCTTTACGTCTCGACCATTTTGAGACTCCTCGTCATGTCCCCGATCTCATCCGGGACTCCGAACTCCTTCGGTACATCAAAACTCATAAACTCATAATATAACTGTCATCGAAACCTTAAGCGTGCGGACCCTACGGGTTCGAGAACTATGTAGACATGACCTAGAACTATTCTTGGTCAATAACCAATAGCGGAACCTGGATGCCCATATTGGCTCCTACATATTCTACGAAGATCTTTATCGGTCAAACCGCATAACAACATACTTTGTTCCCTTTGTCATCGGTATGTTACTTGCCCGAGATTCGATCGTCGGTATCCAATACCTAGTTCAATCTCGTTACTGGCAAGTCTCTTTACTCGTTACGTAATGCATCATTCCGTAACTAACTCATTAGCTACATTGCTTGCAAGGCTTATAGTGATGTGCATTACCGAGAGGGCCCAGAGATACCTCTCCGACAATCGGAGTGACAAAACCTAATCTCGAAATACGCCAACCCAACATGTACCTTTGGAGACACCTGTAGTACTCCTTTATAATCACCCAGTTATGTTGTGACGTTTGGTAGCACCCAAAGTGTTCCTCCGGTAAATGGGAGTTGCATAATCTCATAGTTACAGGAACATGTATAAGTCATGAAGAAAGCAACAACAACATACTAAACGATCAAGTGCTAAGCTAACGGAATGGGTCAAGTCAATCACATCATTCTCCTAATGATGTGATCCCGTTAATCAAATGACAACTCTTTTGTCCATGGTTAGGAAACATAACCATCTTTGATAAACGAGCTAGTCAAGTAGAGGCATACTAGTGACACTATGTTTGTCTATGTATTCACACATGTATTATGTTTCCGGTTAATACAATTCTAGCATGAATAATAAACATTTATCATGATATAAGGAAATAAATAATAACTTTATTATTGCCTCTAGGGCATATTTCCTTCAGTCTCCCACTTGCACTAGAGTCAATAATCTAGTTCACATCATCATGTGATTTAATACCAATATTCACATCTGTATGTGATTAATACCCATAGTTCACATCGTCATGTGATCAACACCCAAAGGGTTTACTAGAGTCAATATTCTAGTTCACATTGCTTATGTGATTAACACCAAAGAGTACAAAGGTATGATCATGTTTTGCTCGTGAGAGAAGCTTAGTCAACGGTTCTGTCACATTCAGAGCCGTATGTATTTTGCAAATATTCTATGTCTACAATGCTCTGCACGGAGCTACTCTAGCTAATTGCTCCCACTTTCAGTATGTATCCAGATTGAGACTTAGAGTCATCTGGATCGGTGTAAAAGCTTGCACCGATGTAACTTTTACAACGAACTTTTTTATCACCTCCATAATTGAGAAACATCTCCTTAGTCCTCACTAAGGATATTCTTGAACGCTGTCCAGTGATCTACTCTTAGATCAGAATTGTACTCCCTTGTCAAACACAGAGCAAGGAATACAATAGGTCTGGTACACAACATAGCATACTTTATAGAACCTATGACTGAGGCATAGGGAATGACTTTTCATTCTCTTTCTATTTTCTGCCATGGTCGGGTTTTGAGTCTTAAACTTCACACCTTGCAACACAGACAAGAACTCCTTCTTTGACTGTTCCATTTTGAATTACTTCAAAATCTTATCAAGGCATGTACTCATTGAAAAAATCTTATCAAGAGTCTTGATCTATCTTATAGATCTTGATGCCCGATATGTAAGTAGCTTCACCGAGGTCTTTCATTGAAAAACTCTTATTCAAGTATCCTTTTATGCTATCCAGAAATTCTATATCATTTCCAATCAACAATATGCCATCTACATATAGTTTTAGAAAATTCTACAGAGCTCCCACTCACTTTCTTGTAAATACAGGCTTCTCCAAAAGTCTGTATAAAACCATATGCTTTGATCAACTCATCAAAGCATATATTCCAACTCCGAGATGCTTGCACCAGTCCATAGATGGATCGCTGGAGCTTGTACATTTTGTCAGCACCTTTAGGATTGACAAAACCTTCTGGTTGCATCATATACAACTCTTCTTTAAGAAAACCATTAAAGAATGCAGTTTTGACATCCATTTGCCAGATTTCATAAAATGTGGCAATTGCTAACATGATTCGGACAGACTTTAAGCATCGCTACAGTTGAGAAAATCTCATTGTAATCAACACCTTGAACTTGTCAGAAACCTTTTTGCGACAAGTCGAGCTTTGTAGATAGTAACACTACTATAAACGTCCGTCTTCCTCTTGAAGATCCATTTATTTTCTATGGCACCGATCATCGGGCAAGACAACCAAAGTCCATACTTTGTTCTCATAGATGGATCTCATCTCAGATTTTATGGCCTCAAGCCTTTTCATGGAATCTGGGCTCATCATCGCTTCCTCATAGTTCGTAGGTTCATCATGGTCTAGTAACATGATTTCCAGAATAAGATTACCGTACCACTCTGGTGTGGGTCTTAATCTGGAAGATCTACAAAGTTTGGTAGTAACTTGATCTGAAGCTTCATGATCATTATCATTAGCTTCCTCACTAATTGGTGTAGGAATCACTAGAACTGATTTCTATGATGAACTACTTTCCAATTCGGGAGAAGGTACAATTACCTTATCAAGTTCTACTTTCCTCCCACTCACTTCTTTCGAGAGAAACTCCTTCTCTAGAAAGGATCCATTCTTAGCAACGAATGTTTTGCCTTTGGATTTGTGATAGAAGGAGTACCCAACAGTTTCCTTTGGGTATTCTATGAAGACGCAATTCTCTGATTTGGGTTCGAGCTTATCAGGTTGAAAACCTTTTTCATATAAGCATCGCAACTCCAAACTTTAAGAAACGACAGCTTAGGTTTACTGCTAAACCATAGTTCATACGGTGTCGTCTCAACGGATTTAGATGGTGCCCTTTTAAACGTGAATGCAGCTGTCTCTAATGCACAACCCTAAAACGATAGTGGTAAAACCGATAAGAGACATCATAGATCGCACCATATCCAATAAAGTGCGGTTACGACGTTCGGACACACCATAACGTTGTGGTGTTCCAGGTGGCATGAGCTGTGAAACTATTCCACATTGTTTTAATTGAAGACCAAACTCGTAACTCAAATATTCGTCTCTGCGATCAGATCGTAGAAATTTTATTTTCTTGTTACGATGATTTTTCCACTTCACTCTGAAATTCTTTGAACCTTTCAATTATTTCAGACTTATGTTTCATCAAGTAGATATACCCATATCTGCTCAAATCATTTTGTGAAGATCAGAAAATAACGATACTTGCCACGAGCATCAACACTCATTGGATCGCATACATCGTTATGTATTATTTCCAATAAGTCAGTAGCTTGTTCCATTGTTTCGGAGAACGAAGTTTTTAGTCATCTTGCCCAAAAGGCACAGTTCGCAAGCATCAAATGATTCATAACCAAGTGATTCCGAAAAACCATCTTTATGGAGTTTTTTCATGCGCTTTACACCGATATGACCCAAACGGCAGTGCCACAAATAAGTTGCACTATCATTATCAACTTTGCATCTTTTGGCATCAATATTATGAATATGTGTATCACTACGATCGAGATCCAACAATCTATTTTCATTGGGTGTATGACCATCAAAGGTTTTATTCATTTAAACAGAACAACAATTATTCTCTGATTTTAAATGAATAACCATATTGCAATAAACATGATCAAATCATATTCATGCTCAACGCAAACACCAAATAACATTTATTTAGGTTCAACACTAATCCCGAAAGTATAGGGAGTGTGCGATGATGATCATATCAATCTTGGAACCACTTCCAACACACATCTTCACTTCATCCTCAACTAGTTTCTGTTTATTCTGTAACTCTTGTTTCGAGTTACTAATCTTAGCAACCGAACAAGTATCAAATACTCAGGGGTTACTATAAACACTAGTAAGGTACACATCAATAACATGTATATCAAATATACCCTTGTTCACTTTGCTATCCTTCTTATCCACCAAATATTCAAGGTATTTCTGTTTCCAGTGACCATTTCCTTTGCAGTAGAAGCACTTAGTTTCAGGCTTTGGTCCAGCTTTGGGCTTCTTCACGGGAGTGACAACTTGCTTGTCATTCTACTTGAAGTTCCCTTTCTTTCCCTTTGCCATTCTCTTGAAACTAGTGGTCTTGTCAATCATCAACACTTGATGCTCTTTCTTGATTTCTACCTTCGTCGATTTCAACATCACGAAGAGCTCGGGAATCGTTTCGTCATCCTTTGCATACTATAGTTCATCACGAAGTTCTACTAACTTGGTTATGGTGACTAGAGAATTCTATCAATCACTATCTTATCTGGAAGATTAACTCCCACTTGATTCAAGCGATTGTAGTACCCAGACAATCTGAGCACTTGCTCACTAGTTGAGCGATTCTCCTCCATCCTTTAGCTATAGAACTTGTTGGAGACTTCATATCTTTCAACTTGGGTATTTGCTTGAAATATTAACTTCAATTCCTGGAACATCTCATATGGTCCATGACGTTCAAAACATCTTTGAAGTCCCGATTCTAAGCCGTTAAGTATGGTGCACTAAAATATCAAGTAGTCATCATATTGAGCTAGCCAAACGTTCATAACGTCTGCATCTGCTCCTGCAATAGGTCTGTCACCTAGCGGTGCATTAAGGACATAATTCTTCTGTGCAGCAATGAGGATAAACCTCATATCACGGATCCAATCCGCATCATTGCTACTAACATTTTTCAACATAATTTTCTCTAGGAACATATCAAAATAAACATATGCAAGCAACAACGCGAGCTATTGATCTACAACATAATTTGCAAAATACTACCAGGACTAAGTTCATGATAAATTTAAGTTCAATTAATCATATTACTTAAGAACTCCCACTTAGACAGACATCTCTCTAGTCATCTAAGTGATCACGTGATCCAAATCAACTAAACCATGTCCGATCATCACGTGAGATGGAGTAGTTTCAATGGTGAACATCATTATGTTGATCATATCTACTACTCCCTCTGTTCGGAATTACTTGTCTCGGAAATGGATGTATCTAGAACTAAAATACGTCTAGATACGTCCATTTCTGCGACAAGTAATTCCGAATGGAGGGAGTATATGATTCACGCTCAACCTTTCAGTCTCCGTGTTCCGAGGCCATATCTGTATATGCTAGGCTCGTCAAGTTTAACCCGAGTATTCCGCGTGTGCAACTGTTTTGCACCCGTTGTATTTGAACGTAGAGCCTATCACACCTGATCATCACGTGGTGTCTCAGCACGAAGAACTTTCGCAACGGTGCATACTCAGGGAGAACACTTCTTGATAATTAGTGAGAGATCATCTTAAAATGCTACCGTCAATCAAAGCAAGATAAGATGCATAAAGGATAAACATCACATGCAATCAATATAAGTGATATGATATGGCCATCATCATCTTGTGCTTGTGATCTCCATCTTCGAAGCACCGTCATGATCACCATTGTCACCGGCGTGACACCTTGATCTCCATCATAGCATCATTGTCGTTACGCCATCTATTGCTTCTACGACTATCGCTACCGCTTAGTGATAAAGTAAAGCAATTACAGGGCGTTTGCATTTCATACAATAAAGCGACAACCATATGGCTCCTGCCAGTTGCCGATAACTTCGGTTACAAAACATGATCATCTCATACAATAAAATATAGCATCACGTCTTGACCATATCACATCACAACATGCCCTGCAAAAACAACTTAGACGTCCTCTACTTTGTTGTTGCAAATTTTACATGGCTGCTACGGGCTTAGTAAGAACCGTTCTTACCTACGCATCAAAACCACAACGATAGTTCGTCAAGTTAGTGATGTTTTAACCTTCGCAAGGACCGGGCGTAGCCACACTCGATTCAGCTAAAGTGAGAGAGACAGACACCCGCCAGCCACCTTTAAGCATGAGTGCTCGTAACGGTGAAACCTGTCTCGCGTAAGCGTACGCGTAATGTCAGTCCGGGCCGCTTCATCTCACAATACCGCCGAAACAAAGTATGACATGCTGGTAAGCAGTATGACTTGTATCGCCCATAACTCACTTGTGTTCTACTCGTGCATATGACATCTACGCATAAAACCTGGCTCGGATGCCACTGTTGGGGAATGCAGTAATTTCAAAAAAAAAATTCCTACGCACACGCAAGATCATGGTGATGGCATAGCAACGAGAGGGGAGAGTGTTGTCCACGTACCCTCATAGACCGTAAGCGGAAGCGTTATGATAACGCGGTTGATGTAGTCGTACGTCTTCACGATCCGACCGATCCAAGTACCGAACGTATGGCACCTCCGAGTTCAGCACACGTTCAGCTCGATGACGATCCCCGGACTCCGATCCAGCAAAGTGTCGGGGATGAGTTCCGTCAGCACGACGGCGTGGTGACGATGATGATGCTCTACCGGCGCAGGGCTTCACCTAAACTCCGTGACGATATGACCGAGGTGAAATATGGTGGAGGGGGGCACCGCACACGGCTAAGGAACGATCCGTAGATCAACTTGTGTGTCATGGGGTGCCCCCCTAGCCCCGTATATAAAGGAGCAAGGGGGGAGGAGGCGGGCCCTAGGAGGGGGCGCGCCAAGTGTGGAGTCCTACTAGGACTCCCTAGTCCTAGTAGGATTCCACCTCCCTTGTTGGAGTAGGAGAAGGGGAAAGAGGGGGAAAGGAATAAGGAAAAGGGGGCTGCGCCCCTTGTCCAATTCGGACCAGAGGGGGGGCGCAGGCCTCCTTCCTTTTGGCCTCTCTCCTCTATTCCCGTATGGCCCAATAAGGCCCATATACTCCCCGGCGAATTCCCGTAACTCTCCGGTACTCCGAAAAATACCCGAATCACTCGGAACCTTTCCGAACCCCGAATATAGTCGTCCAATATATCGATCTTTATGTCTCAACCATTTAGAGACTCCTCGTCATGTCCCCGATCTCATCCGGGACTCCAAACTCCTTCGGTACATCAAAACTCATAAACTCATAATATAACTGTCATCGAAACCTTAAGCGTGCGGACCCTACGGGTTCGAGAACTATGTAGACATGACCTAGAACTATTCTTGGTCAATAACCAATAGCGGAACCTGGATGCCCATATTGGCTCCTACATATTCTACGAAGATCTTTATCGGTCAAACCGCATAACAACATACTTTGTTCCCTTTGTCATCGGTATGTTACTTGCCCGAGATTCGATCGTCGGTATCCAATACCTAGTTCAATCTCGTTATTGGCAAGTCTCTTTACTCGTTACGTAATGCATCATTCCGTAACTAACTCATTAGCTACATTGCTTGCAAGGCTTATAGTGATGTGCATTACCGAGAGGGCCCAGAGATACCTCTCCGACAATCGGAGTGACAAAACCTAATCTCGAAATACGCCAACCCAACATGTACCTTTGGAGACACCTGTAGTACTCCTTTATAATCACCCAGTTATGTTGTGACGTTTGGTAGCACCCAAAGTGTTCCTCCGGTAAATGGGAGTTGCATAATCTCATAGTTACAGGAACATGTATAAGTCATGAAGAAAGCAACAACAACATACTAAACGATCAAGTGCTAAGCTAACGGAATGGGTCAAGTCAATCACATCATTCTCCTAATGATGTGATCCCGTTAATCAAATGACAACTCTTTTGTCCATGGTTAGGAAACATAACCATCTTTGATAAACGAGCTAGTCAAGTAGAGGCATACTAGTGACACTATGTTTGTCTATGTATTCACACATGTATTATGTTTCCGGTTAATACAATTCTAGCATGAATAATAAACATTTATCATGATATAAGGAAATAAATAATAACTTTATTATTGCCTCTAGGGCATATTTCCTTCAGGGCGCGCCCAGGGGGGTAGGGCGCGCCTCCCTGCCTCGTGGCTTCCTCGTTGCTTCCCTTACGTGCACTCCAAGTCCCCTGGATTGCTTCCGTTCCAAAAATAACTCCCCCAAAGGTTTCATTCCGTTTGGACTCCATTTGATATTCCTTTTCTTCGAAACACTAAAATAGGCAAGAAAACAACAATACGGGTTGGGCCTCCGGTTAATAGGTTAGTCCCAAAAATGATATAAAAGTGTAAAGTAAAGCCCATAAACATCCAAAACAGGTAATATAATAGCATGGAACAGTAAAAAATTATAGATATGTTGGAGACATATCAATATTCACCAAACTTCTTGATGAGAAAGTATTTTGCCATTTGAGAGGTGAATTGAACATCATTGATGCCTCAAACTTGGAGTAGTAACTCCATTTGGATGCATGCAAGGCATGAGCCTTTATATGACTAATCCTTGATATTTCTCTTATGATGATGATCATATGTCTTGTATATACTTATACTCTTGCATGTTATCTAACCCTTGTAGGTACTTGGATAAGCCCAATTCTATGAGATTGCAACTCACTCACATTTATAGCAATCTCTACATCACCAAGTCTCTACAATATGGTGGTTGAAGACAAGGAAGCACGAATCCTTTCAATATATCCTTTGAAAATTTCTATATATCAAATTTCATTTGATATCAAACTTCATGATTGTCATTTTGGATACACAAGTGCTCTTCCTTGCAAAACTAACCCATGTAGGAAGATGAACTCAAACTACAAGCAATGCTCCAAACTCTTGATGAACTACATCAACATTGAGCATCCTACACAAGTTCACCTACATGATCAAGATCAACACCACCACTAAGGTATGCCATTCCATCTTAGAGAAGCTTTACCCCAAGACATGGGTCAAAGCAGCTCAACAAGATGTGAATACATCAAAATGCTTAAACAAAAAATGGCAACCCCATTTCGAGCTTAAACAATGAGTATGACCTATGATCAAGTGTCTTCACTTGACTCCTAAGTCAATATACTCTAACATAGGTGACTTTGTCGCCGACCAATTCTAGATGAAGTTCTCTAGTGTTTCTCTGTGTTCTTGCATTTATCTCTTGCATGCTTGTTCCCCTTTCAACAAAAACTTCATCTAGATTTATTTTCTTTTCTCTGATTATTTTCTGCATTCCCTGCACTTAATTCATTGCAAACCCTTTAGTTAATTCCCCAAAAATCTTTGTGAGATCCTTTTGCCTAGTGAGTTGAGATGACAAATTTTTTCTCAGTGTTGAACTCGGCCTCACCGATCTTTTCTTATCGGCTAGACCAAAACAACTCGGTGTCACCGAAGAAAAAGATTCGGTGTTACCGATTTCACTTCCGAGGAAACATTTTGCCATTTGCATCCTGCATATCTGGTCCAGCTCCACGCGATGATTCTTATCCTCTATCTGCATCACAACCTACAAGTTGCTTTGTCATGTGACTCAAGGACCAAACCTATTTGACTCATAATCTAGAACATCCCTTCTTGGAAATTGATGTCAAAGGGGGAGAGAGATCACATCAAAGCTTAATCACATCAATGGGAGAAAGAGACCGTATGGGAGAGAAAGACTTCTTAGCCATCCCAGATGCTTGGTATTCAAAGAGGAGAGAAGCCACATGTCTTTAAGAGGGGAAAGACATGTTAGTAGATGTTTATTTGTGTCTTTTGCTCTGTTTTTCATTTTCTCTGATTTTCCATTACCCTATCTTCTCCCATTATCCAATATCAGATTCAGGGGGAGAAAGACTTCGAAGGGAAGAAAATCTCTGGAATTCATTGCATATCTCCCTTGGGGACATGTCAATATCCAAATAGAGTACTAAGTACTCACTCACTACATGTCATCCCAGTTTTGGTACTCTTGTGGTTTCTCGTTCTTGCTCTGATTAGTAGATGTTCCTGTGTTATCTAACCCTGTTTTCTCAGGTTCATCTCTTCAAGTCAGCTCAAGACCATAAGGTAAGTATATGCATCACTCATGTGCATGAGGATCTCTTGCTGATGTACATATTGTTTGCAAGAAGGACTCATGAACATGTAGGTATATTTTTTGCCCCTCACATCATTTGCTCTGATGCATATAGCCAAGATACATGTAACTCATTGCCTGCTCTGACATGCTTATGCATTCACATACTTTTATAATCTATCTTCACATGATTGCATACATGTAGGGGGGAGGGGGGAATGCATGTTGCATGTTCATCCAAAGCTTTACTTGTTACACTTCATATCTTTATCTAAAGCTTTGGTGTATGTTGTCATCAATTACTAAAAAGGGGGAGACTGAAAGCACAAGTGCTCCCTGGGTGATTTTGGTAATTAATGTCAACATATCTCTTGTTGGAATAACACTTCTATCTAGTATATTTCAGATGAGTTCAACAGTGGAGTGGCAAGACAAGAGGATGTGGAACCCCTTCAAGATGCTAAGGACAAAAATTGGCAAAAGCACAAGACTCTTCATTTTCATTTTAGTGATCCAAGATCACATTGAGTCCATAGGAAAGCCAATACTATTAAAAGGGGATGAGGTGTTGCTTAATGGCTTGCTTGCTCAAAGTGCTTAGTGATATGCTCCAAAGCCCTCAACCACTTTCTCATTTCCTCATATGTCCTAAACCTAAAGTCAAACTCGGCCCCACCGATTTTATCTATCCGGCGCCACCGAGTTCACTTGACATAGCCACTGCCAGAAACACTAATCAGTTCGGTCTCACCAATGGGTCTCGGTCTCACCGAGATGGCCCATGCAAACTCTTTGTTACCTATTGCAGTTATTTCGGTCTCACCGAGATATGCAGTCGGTCCCACCGAGTTTGCTTGACCAAGTCTCTGTTTGCTTATTGCTGAAATCGGTCTCACCGGGTTGGTGCAATCGGTCTCACCGAGATGAGGTTTTACCCTAACCCTAGCACATCAGTCTCACCGAGTTGACCTTGTCGGTCCCACTGAAAACTCTAACGTTCACATTTTGAACCAGATCGGTCTGACCGAGTTTCACTATTCGGTCCCACCGAGTTTGGTAAATTGTGAGTAACGACTAGATTTTGTGTGGAGGCTATATATACCCCTCCACCCCTTCTCCATTAGTGAGAGAGCCATCAGAACGTGCCTACACTTCCACTACTCATTTTCTAAGAGAGAACCACCTGCTCATGTGTTGAGACCAAGACATTCCAATCCAACCACAAGAATCTTGATCTCTAGCCTTTCCCAAGTTGCTTTCCACTCAAATCATCTTTCCACCATATCCAAATCTGCGAGAGAGAATTGAGTGTTGTGGAGACTATCATTTGAAGCACATGAGCAAGGAGTTCATCATCAACACACCATCTATTACCTTTTGGATAGTGGTGTCTCCTAGATTGGTTAGGTGTCACTTGGGAGCCTCCATCAAGATTGTGGAGTTGAACCAAGGAGTTTGTAAGGGCAAGGAGATCACCTACTTCGTGAAGATCTACCCAAGTGAGGCAAGTCCTTCGTTGGGCGATGGCCATGGTGGGATAGACAAGGTTGCTTCTTCGGGGACCCTTCATGGGTGGAGCCCTCCATGGACTCATGCAACTGTTACCCTTCGTGGGTTGAAGTCTCCACCAACGTGGATGTACGATAGCACCACCTATCGGAACCACGCCAAAAATCTCCATGTCTCCAATTGCGTTTGCACACTCCAATCCCATCCCCTTACTTTCTTGCAAGTTGCATGCTTTACTTTCCGCTGCTCATATACTCTTGCCACGCTTGCTTGAAATGTATCATGAATGCTTGAAGTTGTGATAATCTCCAACCTTAACTTGAAAAACTTAAAAACTGCCACCTTTACTTGTTGAGGGTCTAATCACCCCCCCTCTAGACACCTCTTCTCGATCCTTTCAAAGAGGAGACCTGTCAATGTATTCTTTTGCTAGGAAAGATGCAACATACGCGCAATCAGTTTCCAAAATAACTAGTTTGTGAAGAGTAATACCAATGTATAACCTGATGAGAGCCGCACGAAGTTCCGCTTCATCCACACATGTGCACGACTAGATAAAATCCCATGAAGAAACCAAGACTTTGCCAAGGTGATTCTTGGCAATAATCCCGACACCAGCAGATCTCATGCTCTCCACGAAACTAGCATCAACATTTGTCTTAATATACCCTTGATCCCTGGGCTCCCAATCATGACGACCACTCGCGATTGGGCAACGTACCTCAAGTTATCTATCACCCCATTACCTTTGATGCTTAAATCAATTTACGCATAGGATTTTGCTTTAGTGAAGGATTTCCAGTAATTTCCCACAAAAGTGACAGAGGCAGATAAAGACTCCCCCCCCCTTTCCGAAGGTCATATCATTCCTCAGATGTCAGGCTATCCAAAGCATGAGTAAGACCCGATCGCGTTCCGACGACCCCAGTTGATCAAGCGGAATAAATATCCGGTCCGGCCCCGTAAATCTGAAAAGCTCCTTACCAAGAACATTCCACACTTCTTTCATGGCGAAACGGAAAGCATGCGCCTTTGGACAAGACACTGGGGCATGGAAAATACTTTCATCCTCCATCCACATATAGTGCACATGCCTGACACCGTTTGGTGGTGAGTAACTTTGTTTACCTGGGTCGCCAAACTGTTGGACGCAGCTCGCCAAGCAAAATTTCTTATTTTTTGCAAAACTTTGGCCTTCGAAATAACATCCCACACACTCCTTTCTTTGTCCATGATAGTGCTAGACGTTCCTGTCTCACCCTTGCAGTGGAATTAGATTGCGTCTATTGTAGTTGTATTGCAATAAAAGGTTGCTGACCGATTGTTCAAGCACTTCTTTAGAGAAATGATGGCTGCCTTTTTATGGCTTATTCTTGATTATCAACTTTGAAGGTATGAAGGGAGTGCAGCAAGGTAGGTCACGAGCTTCTTTAGCTACTAGGAACATTCCCTAGAGGGTTTGGCGGTTGGCTACGGTGACATACAACTTTTAGCTTCTTTCAGATGATTGCAGGTACATCATGATTGATTAATAAAGCTCTCTCATTACTCACGGAAAAAATACAATACACAAATAAAGGATTCAATCGCAGGCGAGCCAAAAGAAAATAAATTACTCCACATCCATTGTCTATAAGCTAGCCTAAAGCTATGTCATAATCTTGTCATAATACAATCATACAGTTAGAATTTCATATTGTAGTGGGAATTCAACGTACATTTATGCTTCACACCATGCTATGTCATCTCTGGCGAAGATGGCCTCGTTGAGCATTTGTGTCACAATATCACCGCAAAAGGGGTGTTGTCATAATCTCATGAATTTGGATAGCCGTATAAAATGCCTAGAACAATGCTAACACAAAGTCACATACAGTTATCGGGTTCAATTGAACCAATTGAACCCAACAAATTCAGAAACTGAGTACATGTCACTATTGACTAATGGATTCACACATAGTTTAATGGGGTTGACCATTGTGATATTCGTTCCAAACTTCACTCGTGGAAGTACCACGACTCTTGCACCTGAGATAGTGTTCATATAAAAACTAAAAGTCTACTAGACATAACAAAAAACAAGGAAAGAGGAAAAGCACCATGAGGCTAGTCATAGTGGAGAGTAACTTATATACTAGTAACATGCATATGTTATTAGTCTATGTTACTACCTCTATAATGGGTAGTGTCATAGGTGTGGTAATATATATGCCTTCATTTATTATTTTGTAGACTCATTTTACATTAGCAAGCGCTATGTGAACATATTTTGTTACTTTATTTACCTCTTCCCTCATTAACTACTTGACACATCATCATTTTCGCTTACATGGCATTTATGTTACTACCTATGTTACTCCCACTATGACCAACCTGAGCCCATGACTAGCCACAATGGGTAGTAACATAGAGTAGTAACATGGGCATGTTACTACTCTATGTTACTACCCATATAGTGGGGAGTAACATATGTGTGATAACATGCAACACTTCATTTATTAGGCTATAACTCATCTTGGCTTGATATGTGTGATGTTACTCATACTAGTAGTAACTAGCTATGTTACCACATGCCTCTCTTTCTTTATTTATTGCTTGCCACATCATCTATTTTATCTAGATATATGTGATGTTACTACCTAGTATGTTACTTCCACTGTGGGTAGTCTGAGGGTATTCTCGACCACTGCTATCTCACATTTTGCTTGTGGGGCGGTTGCCTTGTTATAGGCTTGTAAATTCAGCAAAAGATCTTTTTTCTTGAATTTTGGAAAATGTTTACCTTCATCTCTCTAACTGTTTTCGGTATGATTTTTCGTTGATGCAGTGCCTAGTTGGTGCATACTTTGCTTTCTTATTTGCAAAGGTGAAGAAGCCGACTTTTGCCGACTACCACGTAAATACATTGCACTTTATCGATATGTGGTCATAAGCCAAGCGTTAAAATGTGTTCTGGGAGTGTCACACAAAAGTCTAAATTATAGGCTTCTTTCAATTGTATGAAATTGAAAACATAGGGACAAGAAAACATACAATCCAAATGTCACCTACAGATTAGAATCCTCTAAATTTCATATGAATTATTTTTCAGAGAAAAATTATATGAAATTCTTTCCATCCTATATACCCTAATTTTTTTGAAAGAATATACCATCGCCAGATTTCAGTAGACATAATCCTACCTATAACATCACAAATCTCAAAGCAGCACACCCATTTGGTTGTTCCATTTTTTTCTTTGTTACCTGATAGTGTTTGACGTCGATGGAGAGATCAATCGTGGGAAGGCGCCGCCCTGTGAGGGGGCGCTGCGACGCGAAGTGGAACTGTGGAAGGTCGTTGAGTTACCGGCCACAAGGACGCGGCGTGCGCGGCTTGCGGAGAGGCGGGTGGATGTGTGATCCAGAAGACACTGGTGGCGTCGGTCAACGGGAGGAGGACGAGTATTCATGACACCGTACCCACCGTGGCTGGGGGCTGGGGCAGAGAAGGAAGTGGCCGGCGGCCGGCGGCCCGGCCTGGATGGGTCGACGACGGCGACTCGAGGGAGGGGGCAGTCTACTCGAGTCATCCCGCACTCTTTCTCTGCTCGAGTTAACCCGGATGGATGGAATTTCGTTGCAGTCTTCATATGCCACCAACACTTTTCACTGGCAGAGGTAAGGTAACCATCAATGGCTTGTCTCGGTTGGAGAAATGGAGTGCGTGGTATGTCTGCGATTATTTTCTGCAAAATTTACTGCGATTTACTAGTTAGAAATCTGGAATTGCTCTAAACAGTACATATTGTTCGTCTGATATTTGCACTGTCTGGCAACAAGTCTATGTATACCTAATGTGTATTACTGACAGTAGATATCATATAATTGACCATTATTTGCATCTTCTCCAGTACGCCGACCTTTGTCCCATCACCTCGTGAGCAGTACTAATTTTCTTTCTCTAGCTTAAATATGAACCCTTAACTTGTTAAATGTGTGAATTCGAGCAATAACTGTTTGAAGCAGAATTGTCAATAATAAGTTAGATAATATCTGCATTGGCATTTAGGGTAGGACTCTTTGGTGAGCATAAACAACATGTTTTGGGAATTCCCATGTTCAACTTTAGTGGAAATGCTTTAGAATAAGATGGTCTTGTGAAACTACTTTCAGTGGCTAACTTTATCACTGTGCCGACTACATTGACGTTGGCTTTTGCTTCTCATGTTGAAAATTTAGTTCAGTAATCCTTTTGAAAGGGCTAGTTCTGTTGTTTCTGTCCTTTCTTAAGAGAGAACGTACTAAAATAAACCAGTGTAATATGATTATGTGAAAATTTGATTACTCAACCTGCTTTTGATAATCGGAAGTTTTTGGCATGTCATGCTCGCATCTTATGGATATTTGTCTGTTTTGGGCATAGAACAACAGCAGTGGAGATATTTAATGTCGGAATGCTATATATCTTGTCGTATATAGAGGATGTTTGTAACTCGACAACCCTTTACAGACACTTGTATTATTGAAGGCATTCATTCTCCAAACCAGATACATTGATGGAACAAAAAGAGTAAGATGCAATTTAAAAAAATTCTGATCAATACAAGTTGTGGTATCTAAAATATTTCCAGCAACTGCAAAACATTCTTCACTAAGTAACTCGAGCATCAAACCTTGAACAAAAAGAAAATCAACCAGGCATTAAGGGAAACAACAAATGAAGCCACACATCAGTTCGTAGCTGTGGTGCAGCACATGCAAATGGCAAAAAGGGATGACTTTGGCTTCTGCTTTTCTTTGCTTCTAGGAGAACTAACCGTGGTGCTGTTCTTTCGAACCGGTTCTTGTTCCTTCAATGGCGACCACGTTCCAATGCCGTCCTCCGTCATTAAGCTACGAAGTGGTTTATTGTTTCTTGCAGAGTGATTTGGCGCTCTGAAGGCTCCTTCTGATGGCTCCCTAGGGCTCAACAGTGGACTTTTCTCAGATTCTTCCACAGCTTCATCTTTGGCTTGCATCAGGGTGATGTTGGTCATGGGGATGTCCTTGACTACTTTGCTGTGCTGTTCACTAGAATAACTTGAAGAGTTGATGCTTTCTGTACTCAGAAGTAATGGAGTCTCTTCACCCACATCTGCCCCTAGAGTTGGTTTCTGAAGCAGACACTGTTCCTCACTAGAATCATCAGCATTTGCAATAACTTTCTTCTGTTCCGATTCAGCAGCAAAGCCTACAGTCCCTGTGACTTTCTCCTGATTGGATTCAGAAGTAAAACATGTGGCTTTATCAGATGTGCCTTGTCTCTCCTTGTTGAATACATTAGGGAAGATCAATTCTGTCGCTGAACTGCATTCCACCAGCTTCATGCAGGTGCTCAGAGTCTCACTGTTTTCAAACTTGACAACTTCAGGTTCTTCAAGCAGTAACTGTTGAGGCTGATCACACTGTGAGCTGTTCATGGTTTCTTGTGTATCTATAGTCTTTGCTTCATATGTGGAGGTGGTGGTTCCTTCATTACTGTCTGAGCTATCAGGTTTAATATCTTTCTTGACAAAATCTTCTACTGGTTGAAGAGCAAATGATGTTGCAGTTATTGGTGCAGGTAATTCTTCTATGATGACTTCTTCATGTACCTTTTCTTTATTCAAAATAGGAAGAGGGCCAGATAATAGCGGGTCTAAACCTGTAAAATCTTCTCCATGGACCATAACAAGACCGACAGAGTCTTGGATACCATCAGATTTCTTATCCCCTTCAAAATTATCTGGTTCATTATTGTCTGCGACATCTTTGTCAACAATTCCCCCTTGCTCTTTCTCTGCTGTTTCAATTACATTGTGCTCCATTGCTGCATTTACAGAATCTGACATCTGTTCTGCTATACTCAGTTCATGTTTCTGAAATTCTTTGCCATTTGTTGCACTGGGATCTGCTAAAGCTGACTGAAATTGGGAAACAGCTTCAACAATGTGGAGAGCACCATATGCACTACATTTGGGAAATTCTTCCTGCTGATTTTCTAATCCTTGGATCTTGTCTTCTTCTAGCACTTCATCATTTTCAATCACAGCATCTACTGTTATGGTTTTGCAGCTATTGCTTTTGGCCATTTCACAGATTTCCTGCTTCTCTTCATTCTTGGATGTTTCTTGGTTGGTGTCATCATCATGATAAGCAGTGATAATTGATTCAGTTGATGATGTATCCTCTCCTTGTACCGACGATGGTGTCCATAGATCCTCTACTGCCGACGCTCCAGCTTGTCTTTCTTCTAGGCTTTCAACTGTATCTTCTCCAACTAGATTATCATCCACCACTGCAGCTTCTTGACTGCAATATTCCTCCCCATCTTGTGGCGCACTTTCAATAATTCCCTCTAACAATGTGAGGGGATTTGGTATGGTACTTTCTTCACTTGTCTCCGTCGTTTTGTGTACAACTTGTTTGAATTGCTCATCAGATGGTGATGTATCATTGCTACTTGTCATGTCTTCAGTTGTGGTGCCGACAGGGGCAACTTTTTCTGTACCATCTGTGGTTGTTTCAGTTCCACTGTCCTCTTGTGATTCATCTCCTGTGCCAGATCACTTGTTTTTATTAGGAGAGTCTATAATGCTGAAGGAAAGCAATGCTTAAGTACCTATGATTTTTAGTCGCCCATCATATATTCTGAAGTTCAAGTATAGTTGTTCATAGAAGCATAACGTACCTTTTATTAGGTGGGTAACTTGGTAGCACTAGCATCTACTCCCTCCGTCCCATAATGTAAGACGTTTTTTGACACTACACTAGTGTCAAAAAGCGTCTTACATTATGGGACGGAGGGAGTAGCAAATTTTCACTTTTGAATCCCTATCTTACTATTTCATACTGAAATCACCATTTATTATCACAAACACGCATTCTTCTCATATTAAACCATTCTTAAATGACTTATTAAAGCACAAAATAAAACATAGTACGAAGACAGCAAAACAAGCTAGGTATGAGCCATATCAGCCAGCTGAACTAACCTTGTTCTGTAGGTAGGTTACTATTTCCATCATCATCTTGTGTTGATGTATGATCCTGAAGTGAGTCCCTGTTCTTCTCATCTAAGTCTTCATTTCCAACAGAGGTTTTTGTTTGATCTGAAGCCATTTGATCATTTCCACCGTTAGAAATGACAGGGTCCTTTAACACCTCTGACATACCATCAGATTTCTGATCCCCTTCAAAATTATCTTCTTCATTCTTGTCTGCAACATCCTTTTCAACAATTCCCCCTTGCTCTTTCTCTGCTGTTTTAATTACATTGTGCTCCATTGCTACACTTACAGAATCCGACATCCGTTCTGCTATACTCAGTTCATGTTTCTGAAATTCTTTGCCACTTGCTGCACTGGGGTGTGCTAAAGCTGACTGAAATTGGGAAACGGCTTCAACATTATGAAGAGCACCATATTTACTACATTTGGGGAATTCTTCCTCCTGATTTTCCAATCCTTGGATCTTCTTGTCTTCTTCTAGCACTTCAGCACTTTCAACCACAGTATCTTCTGTTATAGTTTTACAGGTATTGATTTTGCCTATCTCACAGATTTCTTGCTTCTCTTCATTCTGGAATGTTTCTTGGTTGGTGTCGCCTTCTGGTCCTACATATGACGAATTTTCTCTTTCTCTAGGCTCATCGTCGACGACAACCTCCTTACTCTCGTCATCAAGATAACCACTGATAATTGATTCAGTTGATGATGTAGTCTCTCCAACTAGATTATCACCCACCACTGTTGACACTCCGTTTTGTCCTTCTAGGTTTTCAACTGTATCTCCTCCAACTACATTATCACTCGCCCCTGCAACTTCTTGAGTACAAGATTCCTCCTTGTGTTCTGGCAGACCTTCAATGTTTTCCTCTAACAACATGGCGGGATTTGCAGTGGTATTTTCTTCATTTTTCTCTGTAGTTTCGTGCTCAAGTTGTCTGAATTGCTCATCAGATGATGAAGTATCCTTGTTGCTTGTTATATCTTCAGTTGTGGTGCCGACATGGGCAACTGTTTCTGCAGAATTTGTGGCTGTTTCAGTTCCATTGTCCTCCTGTGTTTCATCACCTGTGCCAGATTAGTTGCTTTTATTAGTCGAGCTTATAGTGCTGAAGGTAAAAGCAATTACTGCTGAGAAATGCTTAACTGCCTATGTTTCTAGTGGACAATTATACATTCTGAAGTTCAAGTATAGTTATTCATAGAAACATAATGTACTTCTAGGTGGGTAGCCGTGCATCGCTCGATGCAGAGCCAGAGGATTTTCCCCTCTTTTCGAAAAAACATTTGGTGGGCGGCTAGGTAGTTTTGAACTGTGGATTTTTCTTACTACCTCATCCTGAAATCACCATTAATTTTCTCAAGCACGCGTATTTCTCATGCTAAACCAGTTTAAATGGCTTATTAAAGGACAGACCCAGTGCACAAAAGCTTAAAGCACAAAATTGGAACTACTGTACGGAAGACAGCAAAACAAACTAGGTACGGACCGTATAAGCCAGCTGAACTAACCTTGTTCTGTAGGTAAGTTACTGTTTCCATCATCATCCTGTGTTGATGTATGATCCTCAAGTGAGCCCCTGTTCTTCTCATCGATGTCTTCATTTGCAGCAGAGATTTTTCTTTGATCTGAAGCCATTTGATCATCTCCACCATTAAAAATGACAGGGGCCTTTAACACCTCTGACATATCTACATGCTTAGTGCCATCCTTCTCCTTATCTAACATAAACAGAATAATGAATGGTCGATAATCGCATTAGAGTGGTTACTGAACTCCAGATTACATTGCACTGAATTCTAACTAGAAGTTAACTTGTATAGAAATTTTGCCTATTAAATCTCTAGAATTAGTACCTCATACGGGATCACCATGTCCAAACTTTTCGTATTAAACCATGATTCACATAATACGCATTACAGTACAAAAATAAAATTATAGTATGTACGATATCAGTCGGCTGAACTAACCTTGTTCTGTAGGTAAGTTTTTATTCCCATCATCATCTTCTGTTGATGTGTGATCCAGAGGTGAGACCCTATTCTTCTCATCTAAGCTTTCATTTGCAGCGGACAATTTTGTTTGATCTGAAGCCATTTTCTTATCTCCACTACTAGAGATGAAGGGGGCCTTTAATACCTCCAGCATATCTACATCCTTAGTGCCATCCTTCTCCGTATCTAACATAAACAGAACAATGAATCAGCGACCATAGCTTTATAGTGGTGAGTTTTTAGTAAGAGCCAGTATGACATGATTCCATCAAATATTCGTTGAATTTATGCCTGCTAAATATCCATACAGGACAAATATCGTGAAACAGAGGTAGTACCTTTCTCACTATTTATGTTGTTGAGCTCATGTGAATAATCTGCGTTGGCCATGGTTTTGTCGAAATCCTTAGCACTCTCCTCTGATAGTAGAATTGCATAAGAAGGTGGTTAGCAAAATATTTAGGCTCATTCCTAGAAAGCAGACAGTATTTAGCAACATGCATACCTTGTTGACCGATAACGTTGTTGTTGCCCATCTCATTACCCATTACTCAGTCCAAGCTCTTTAGGCACTAAGACCAATGAGAACAGTCTTTAACTCAGCTCAAGCTCAAGCACAATCTACAATACACTTATAGCCTATTATAAGCCATGGGAAGGTGCAAGTGAGCACTACAGACCATGATGGTGGTGGCCACCACAAGATTAGCTAGAAAGGGTGCAACTAGACAGCACAATTTTCCTGTGAGCCTCCTAATAATTTTAATGCAGGGAGCACATCATAGGGACATGTTTTTTGGGTCATTGTTTCCTCTTTTTATCATTTAAGAAGGGTCAAGGAAACTAAAGTTGGAGATCTGGTCAGATGGCCCAATGATAGTTGCATTACATCTTTCATGAATGACTGAATTGTTTTAAGCGTACACCTGTACTGCAATGGGGCAGGAAACCTGAAACCTTCTATACGGAAACCATAATCGTTCCGTCACATTGGGTGCTGACTTGATGGTTCTAGGTTTTATTTCTGTCGCATTGGTTGCATGATCTACGTAACACTTAGGTTTGTTCTTAAAGATTTCAGGTCCTGAAGTCATTGTTGAAGACATGGATTGAACCGGCTTACGAAGCACGGAGAGAAGAATTTCTTTCCATTTTGCTATGCATAACAATGCGCGCGCGCGATTCCACGGAAACTTCCGACTTTATTCAGGTGGATAAAACCTCGACATGTGGAGAGCATGCGCGCGCGAGATTCCACAGAAACTTCCGACTTTCTTCTTAGGAGGATAAAACCTTGACATGTGGAGAGCTGCCTGATAACAAAAATTCAGTGAAGCTAGACCTGTATCTAATTCTACCAGTCAAGCTTTCGGCGCATCTTAACATATTCCAGTCTACTCGAGTGAGTCGTGCTCCTTGTCTCCCGGTTTTTCCATTTTTTGAAGCGTCATGTCATGTGTTTTTTGGCTCTAAAGTTTGGATACAGTTGAGTTGGAGGGGGACACGAGCCTTTGGTCTGGTGTCATGATGGCCTACAACTCCCTTTCTGCTGCTACCGGTTCTCCCACGGGGCCCTTCAAGTGTGTTGTTTGTTCCCTTAAACACGGGGTGGAAGTGGTTCCCACCTCACGCTGCCCTTAGAAAATCCATGTTTATGATTGGTATCGCTGGCCGTGGATTGTGCAGTTGTTGACTGGTTTTTGTAACTTCAAGGCTTATAGCCCCTCTTTTCCAGTCTTCCCTTTTTCAAGAAGAGTGAATTCCATTTTTTACCTTCTAGTTTCACATTTGTGACAACAATTACCCCATTGAGTAGAGCGAGCCGAACTGAGAAAACTCGCATGAACAGTCAAAACTAAAACATGGGTCCAAGGAGTCAAAACAGGGAAAAAAACTTAAAAGGTTAATTAGTAGAAAAAATATTTTAAATATATCAATTTCAAGGTATGAGATGGCTAACCAGGCTTGCTGCTCGGTTTAAATATATCAGATCAAGAGAGCATATACAGTACAACCACACGAGGTAACTGAACCACGTGCATGAAAACGACCCTACACAAATGTGGTATTACATCCAAGTCCATGTGCCTCAAAATTCTTACGGAAGCCACGGTAGAACTCCTCGCCGTTTTGTCATAACTATAGATACTGTAGTAAGACCAAATAAAATCATGCTTTTTTATATCCAAATGATAACGCCCGCACTTGTGGCATATTTGCACATCGCCCACACGTCTTGATCCACCTTGATTCTGTTTTGCACGTCTGAGTGCCACATAGGCATAGCGTATTGTGTGGGCGTTAGAGCGCTCGCGCACACGACTCACAGCGCGAGGTTACCAATTGCGCCGTGTGGGCGAACCGGTTTTCATCCACATAGTCACCAACCAGTCCATGCGCGTGTGGGTGAACTACTCTTCACCCACACGACGCTTGTACGATGATAGATGATAATTGCAGTTGCGTGTATGCGGCAACTAGGTAAACACACATGACAGCTATGATTCGTTGATGGATGACAACTGGAGTTGCTGACAACTGGAGTTATGCGCACGTGACAACCAGATAAACACGCATGACAACTACGATTAATCATACATGGCAACTATGGTTGGATCACACGTGACAATTAGGTGAACACACATGACAACTATTTGTTTGACCACATGCACACACATGACAACTATGGCTTGATTGCACGCGACAATTACCATAAATTAGACATGGCAACTATAATTAATCAAAATAGAGAGAGTTGTCATGCTTTTACAACTACATTTGCCATCTCGGATGGCAACTAAAGCGTCATCCCATGGGTAACTAACGTAGTTGCGCCAGGACGTGTGGGCATTTTTGCTTCGTGCCACACGCGTGGGGTGGGGTAAGTAGTACTTGTTGGGCGTGTGACACGAAGTAGCTGCGGCCACACGTGTGGACAGTTCTAATGTTCGTCCACACATGGCCCGTGTGGACTGCCTCACTGGTACAACGAGGTACTACACGCACGATTTTTAACCCCTTTCCGCGACGTCATTTGAAACCGTCGCCAAGTGAGTGTGGGCGATAGGGTGTCCTTCCCACATGACCTAGAAACTGTTGGGGATAGGCCCTCCTGGCACACAGGCTAGGGCAAAATGAGCTCGTGTGTGATCGGGCGAGGCATCGAAACCCAATCGTTCCGTTCGTATGTACATCCCACACGGTGAATCCCAGAAAAACATTTCCGTTCGTATGTACATCACACACAGTCAATCCAAGAAATATGTTTCCGTTGTTATGTACATCTCACACAATCAATTCAGGGAAAACGTTTCCGTTCGTATGTACATCCCACACATTCAATCCAGGAAAATCGTTTTCGTTCGTATGTACATCCCACACAGTCAATTCAGGAAAAACGTTTCCGTTCATATGTACATCCCACACAGGTTTATGTATAGGCTCGTGTGTGACAGGTGTAACTATCACACACGCTCTGTCTTGTTTAACCGTTTGCTTTTATCAACTACATCACACACGATTTGATGAAGAAAATTGTGTGGCATTGGGCTATCCATCACAAGCACTTTTAGTGCTACAACCGTTTGCAAAGTTCCATGACCCATTTAGCAGGTTTATTAGTTTACAATTAATAATTCTAGTATTATGCAAATTCACGTTTCATATAAAACAGATGTTTGCCAATTTCATATCATGCACATAGATATATTTTAACATCACAGTACGATAGCTACCTGAAAACAACACAATACAACATATAGCTAGTTCAACTTCATAAGAACAATATATTCATTTCCCTAATCGAGATCATCCAGGCTCGTCTTATCCACCTCTGCTTTTAGTTCAGTAAGAACCTGTTTTGCACTGGCCAACTGGAAAAGTGCCTCCTCCTTCGCCAACACCATCTTAGCAAAGTCTAATTTTAAAAATCTGAGCTTATTCTCCACCTTCCTCTTTTTATCTCGCATCTTTAAATATTCTTCAGCGTTGACAACACTTTCTCTAAGTCTACCTCTGTTCTCTTCCTCATACAAGCTCTAGAGCTTTGCTAGGCACATCTTCAAAGACTGTGGCCACTCTTGATCAACCCACTCCAAGTAAGAACACTTTCGTTCATCCTATAATATTTAAAACTGGACCAGTAACAATTGTAGGGAAAATGGGTTTATAGCAACAAAGAAAATACCAATACTTATTTTGAAAAACTGAAGAAACATGTTAACTATGACATATCTTCTCAAAAAGATCAATGTGCAAATGAATTAATTGCTACCGAGACAACAAGCAAATTCTGAAACATCAACAGCTATAATTAACTACAACAACGCTACAAATTCTTACTCATGTACTATAAATAAAAAATTGAACATTTTAAGAGGAAGGTAAATATAACTGCAATAGCATATCAACAATGTTTGGATGAATTGATACTAACAGATGTGTACATGCACAAATTTAGTAACATAGAACTAATAGCATTAAGGCCGTCCACTATGTATGCCAAAACCTATGTAAAGACAACTATTGCTACATCTTGCACCAGTTCCCTGCACCGGCGAGCCGATGCAGCGGAGAAAAATCAAGGACCTGAACTCCGGAGCACCTAGTTGCTCTGATGCCCAGTTCCTTCGTGCCATAAAGATTTAGTATTTTACTATTTGGCTGCTCGCATGTGTGGACAAGTTGGCTGCATAAACTGCTGAAGCGGTGCCAAATAATTTTCTAATGGCATCGCTGATGAGATGGCAACATTTTTAGATACTAGGTACAAACTGTGACACTGTCTTAGGATGCGTTTGGTTGAAGGTGTGGTATGAATGGGTTGGGACTATGACAGTGTCTGAATCACATCTAACAAATGATTTGTAACAATCTAACTTTCTCCGCACATGCCAGAAACTTCCTCCCACTGTCCACAGATTCAAACGCAAATAGCTTCACGCATGGAGAGTGATGGTGACAATGAGCAGACAAATCTTCAGCCACCCGCTCCATTCATTGCAACTGATGGTCCTAGGGAACTACAAGAGGAAGAAATGACTCAAATCGACCGTCGGGTAGAAATCCTTCATTCCAAGTCATAGTCCGAGAGAGAGAAGAGAGGCATACTCAGGTTGTGAAGGATTCGTTGTCGGAGGAGGAACCGCTAGAGAGGTCTTTGAAGAAGACCATGGCGACCCCGGCGGTAGGATGCGAGACGGCGAGAGAGAGGAAGCAAGCGAGGAAGCGGCTATAGCTTAGGGAGGAAGCAAGAAACGAGAAAACAGGGGAGATGTGACTTGTGGTCAGGGAGAAAAGGGGGTGGGGAAGGGTGGTAGATATTTTGACGGTAGGCCAAAAAATTCGAAATATGGAGGGAAACTTTGCACGCGGTGCCGCCGGATACCATTCACTTTGAAAGATTGTGTGAATCGCAAATGAGTCTTTTGCTTTATGCGCATGGGATGAGCTTAATAATTCAAATTTTGGTGGAAATTTCCCCGGGTACGTCATTGCATAATTTAACATCGCTTGCTAATTTGGGCACACAAAAGAGCGTACAGCACACAGACCACACTTACTGAATCGAGCAATTTTAGTAATTAAACAGAGCCAGTTGACCTAAACATTGCTCTAACAAAAGACCACCATTAAAAACAAAGCCTAAGTACGCATAATTTTAACAAATCCGCCGCCGCGCCGGCCTATGCATCGTCAGTGTGAGATGAGACGTCGATGACTTGTCCTGGCGAAATGCCGCCATTGGTGGACTTCGTGTCCCCCCTGCTAAAGTCGATCGCGTCCTCGTCCTCGTCCTCGGCGCCACCCTCAAGGTTGTAGTACTCGTAGTAGTGGCTGCGCCAGAGCTCACGTTGGTACTCCACCGTCGATTCCTTGATGGACAGACTCTTATCTACCTCGACCTCGGCCACGCGCAACTCCTCCTCCCATCGCTCCTCGATCTCCGCCGCCTCCTACATCTCCAGCTCCCGCTCGGCGATCTCATGAGGAAGCAGGTGCTCCATGGCCATTGCTGCCTTTTCGGTGTGGGTTGCATGCTGGATTCCGAGGTGGCCTGGAATATCCTGGCGTGTATGGCCTCGACCCGGGCCAGGATGACATCGGCGACACGGATGCGGATGACACCTCGAGCGCTCTCGGTGTTTACAACCGCCGTCACAACAACAATTACAGCCGTCTCGGCTGCTGCAGCTGCCCTGTCGGCTGCCGCAGACGCCCTCTCAGCGGAAGCGGTCGCGCTCAATGCAGATGCGGCGGCGCTCGGGGAGGACGCGGCCATCGTACTAGCCTTCACGAAGCATTTGCATGACATCATTTTTGCAAGAAGGGGGTGCAGGAATGGGGATCGGGATTCGTGGATTCGGGGGCTGCCGGCACTGGAGCAGACGAGCCGGCGAAGTTTAAGGAGGAAGACTTAAATAGACCCGGAAATTTTCATCGCAAACGGTTCCTACAAAACAACTGTGTGTGATGTTGTGGATATTTTTTATTAAGTTTGAAAGACAAATTTGGAGTAAAGTGGCAACGGATGGTGTTTTAAATGTATGAGAAAATTTGTAGTACTAATACAACTGTCATGTCAAATTTTGGAAAATTTCAAGGGTCATTTGACTTTTTAAGACATTTAAGTGATTTTCTAGTCATTTAATGACCGTAATTCAAATTTGTACTACATGTACATGCAACAACTAACCATAACGGTTTGAAAAGTCATATTTTGTGTACTTGTGTGCGATTTAATTCCATATGTAGTAAATTGGAAGGAATTTTCAAACATATTGGTCTAACGGCAATGACACAATTAAGCATGGAGTGCCATGTCATTTAAAGTCCAAAAAATTAAAAAAAGATCAGAAACACATGAAACCTTACTTAATGTAATGTCATGCCACCAAGATGATGTGGTAAAAGATTTGGCATGTTTGACAAAAGTTTGGACACACACCCCTCATAAACCGAAGCAACTCACTAGAAGGTTCGTCGTTCCAAGAGGGAACAATGCATGTTTGATGACGAACGGGAGATAGCTTCCCCTTACGGCCTTCAAATTTTTTCTACATTTAACATGCACTAATACAACTGTCATGTGAAAATTTGGAAAATTTCAGGGGTCATTTGACATTTTAAAGACATTTTAAGTGATTTTCTAGCCATTTAATGACTGTAATTCAAATTTGAACTACATCTACATGCAACGGCTAACCATAACGGTTTGAAAAATTATATTTGTGTACTTGTGTGCGAGTTAATTCCATGTGCAGTAAATTAGAAGGAATTTTCAAACTATTGGTCTCACGGCATGGACACATGCATGGAGTGCCATGGCATTTTAATTCAAAAAATAAAAAAAATGATCAAAAAAACATGAAACCTTGCTTGATGTAATGTCATGCTGATAACCCACAAGTATAGGGGATCGCAACAGTTTTCGAGGGTAGGATTCAACCCAAATTTATTGATTCTACACAAGGGGAGCCAAAGAATATTCTCAAGTATTAGCAGCTGAGTTGTCAATTCAACCACACCTGGAAGACTTAATATCTCCAACAAAGTATTTAGTAGCAAAGTAGTATGGAAGTAACGATAACGGTGGAAAAAATAACAGTAGCAGTTTTGTAGCAATCGTAACAGTGATAATGAAGAAGTAACTAAGCAAATTTCAATATGTGAAAAGCTCGTAGGCAATGGAACAATGATGGATAATTATGTCGGATGCAATTCATCATGTAACAGTTATAACATAGGGTGACACAGAACTAACTCCAGTTCATCAATGTAATATAGGCATGTATTCCGAATATAGTCATACGTGCTTATGGAAAAGAACTTGCATGACATCTTTTGTCCTACCCTCCCGTGGCAGCGGGGTCATATTGGAAACTAAGGGATATTAAGGCCTCCTTTTAATAGAGTACCGGACCAAAGCATTAGCACTTAGTGAATACATGAACTCCTCAAACTACGGTCATCACCGGGAAGTGTCCCGACTATTGTCACTCCGGGGTTTGCCGGATCATAACACATAGTAGGTGACTATAACTTGCAAGATAGGATCAAGAACTCACATATATTCATGAAAACATAATAGGTTCAGGTCTGAAATCATGGCACTCGGGCCCTAGTGACAAGCATTAAGCATGGCAAAGTCATAGCAACATCAATCTTAGAACATAATGGATACGAGGGATCAAACCCTAACAAAACTAACTCGATTACATGGTAAATCTCATCCAACCCATCACTGTCCAACAAGACTACGATGAGATTACTCATGCACGGTGGTGAGAATCATGAAATTGGTGATGGAGGGTGGTTGATGATGACGATGGCGACAGATTCCCCTCTCCGGAGGGCTACCTCTTGAGCTTGCGTTGGTTTTCCCTTGAAGAGGAAAGGGTGATGCAGCGAAGTAGAGTAAGTATTTCCCTCAGTTTTGAGAACCAAGGTATCAATCTAGTAGGAGACGACACACAAGTCACCGAATACCTGCACAAACAATCAAGAACTTGCAACCAATGCAATAAAGGGGTTGTTAATCCCTTCACGGTCACTCACAAAAGTGAGATCTGATAGAGATAGATAAATGGTAAAGTAAATATTTTTGGTATTTTTGGTTTATAGATTGAAAATTAAAGATTGCAAAATAATAGATCGGAAACTAGCAAGATGTAAATGAGATTCAATATAATGGAAAAGAGACCCCGTGGCCATAGGTTTCACTAGTGGCTTCTCTCGAGATAGCATATATTATGGTGGGTGAACAAATTACTGCTGATCAATTGATAGAAAAGCGCATAATTATGATGACATCTAAGGCAATGATCATGAACATAGGCATCACGTCCGTGTTAAGTAGACTGACTCCTGCCTGCATCTACTACTATTACTCCACACATCGACTGCTATCCAGCATGCATCTAGAGTATTAAGTTCATAAAGAACAGAGTAACGCATTAAGCAAGATGACATAGTGTAGAGGAATTAACTCAAGCAATATGATAAAACCCCCATCTTTTTATCCTCGATGGCAACAATACAATACGCGCCTTCCTGCCCCTACTGTCATTGGGAAAGGACACCACAAGATTGAACCCAAAGCTAATCACTTCTCCCATTGCAAGAAAGATCAATCTAGTAGGCCAAACTAAACCAAAAATTCGAAGAGACTTGCAAAGATATCAAATCATGCATATATGAATTCAGAGAAGAACCAAATAATATTCATAGATAATCTTGATCATAAATCCGCAATTCATCGGATCTCGACAAACACACCGCAAAAGAATATTTCATCGAATAGATATCCAAGAACATCGAGGAGAACTTGGTATTGAGAATCAAAGAGAGAGAAGAAGCCATCTAGCTAATAACTATGGACCCGAAGGTCTGCGGTGAACTGCTCACACTTCATCGGAGAGGTAATGGTGTTGATGTAGAAGCCCTCCATGATCGAATCCCCCTCCGACAGATTGCCGGAAAAGGCCCCAAGATGGGATCTCACGGGTACAGAAGGTTGCGGCGGTGGAAAAGTGGTTTCTTGGCCCCCCCTGATGTTTTTAGGGTGTAAGAGTATATATAGGCGAAGGAACTACGTCAGGGGAGCTACGAGGGGCCCACGAGGGTGGGGGTGCGCCTAACCCCCTGGGCGCGCCCTCCTGCCTCGTGGCTTCCTTGTTGCGTCTCCGACTTCATCTCCAAGTCTTCTGGTTTGCTTTCAGTCCAAGAAAGATCATCACGAAGGTTTCATTCCGTTTGGACTCCATTTAGTATTCCTTTTCTGCAAAACTCTAAAATAGAAAAAAGCAAAAACTGGCACTGGCCCCTCGATTAATAGGTTAGTCCCAAAAATAATATAAAATAGCATATTAAAGCCCATTAAACATCCAAAACAGATAATATAATAGCATGGAACAATAAAAAATTATAGATACGTTGGAGATGTATCAAGCATTCCCAAGCTTAATTCCTGCTCGTCCTCGAGTAGGTAAATGATAAAAACAATTTTTTTGATGTGGAATGCTACCTAAAATATTTATTCATGTAATTTTTTTTATTGTGGCATGAATATTCAGATCTGAAAGATTCAAGAAAAAAGTTTAATATTGACATAAAAACAATAATACTTCAAGCATACTAACAAAGCAATCATGTCTTCTCAAAATAACATGGCCAAAGAAAGCTATCCCTACAAAATCATATAGTCTGGCTATGCTCTATCTTCATCATACAAAATATTTAAATCATGCACAACCCCGATGACTAGACAAGCAATTGTTTCATACTTTTGATGTTCTCAAATTTTTTCAATCTTCATGCAATACATGAGCGTGAGCCATGGACATAGCACTATAGGTGGAATAGAAGGGTGGTTGTGGAGAAGACAAAAAGGAGAAGATAGTCTCACATCAACTAGGCATATCAACGGGCTATGGAGATGCCCATCAATAGATATCAATGTGAGTGAGTAGGGATTGCCATGCAATGGATGCACTAGAGTTATAAGTGTATAAAAGCTCAAAAAAAAAGAAACTAAGTGGGTGTGCATCCAACTTGCTTGCTCACGAAGACCTAGGGCACTTTGATGAAGCCCATCATTGGAATGTACAAGTCAAGTTCTATAATGAAAAATCCCCACTAGTATATGAAAGTGACAACATAGGAGACTCTCTATCATGAAGATCATGGTGCTACTTTGAAGCACAAGTGTGGAAAAAAGATAGTAACATTGCCCCTTCTCTCTTTTTCTCTCATTTTTTGGGCCTTCTCTCTCTTTTTTATGGCCTTTTTTATTTTTTTTATTTTTCGTCCGGAGTCTCGACTTGTGGGGGAATCATAGTCTCCATCATCCTTTCCTCACATGGGACAATGCTCTAATAATGAAGATCATCATACTTTTATTTACTTACAACTCAAGAATTATAACTCAATACTTAGAACAAAATATGACTCTATGTGAATGCCTCCGGCGGTGTACCGGGATGTGTAATGATTCAAGAGTGACATGTATGAAAAAATTATGAACGGTGGCTTTGCCACAAATACAATGTCAACTACATGATCATGCAAATCAATATGACAATGATGGAGCGTGTCATAATAAACGGAACGGTGGAAAGTTGCATGGCAATATATCTCGGAATGGCTATGGAAATGCCATAATAGGTAGGTATGGTGGCTGTTTTGAGGAAGGTATATGGTGGGTGTATGGTATCGGCGAGAGATGCGCGGCACAAGAGAGGCTAGCAATGGTGGAAGGGTGAGGGTGCATATAATCCATGGACTCAATATTAGTCATAAAGAACTCACATACTTATTGCGAAAATCTATTAGTTATCGAAACAAAGTACTACACGCATGCTCCTAGGGGGATAGATTGGTAGGAAAAGACCATCGCTCATCTCCGACCGCCACTCATAAGGAAGACAATCAATAAATAAATCATGCTCCAACTTCATCACATAACGGTTCACCATACGTGCATGCTACGGGAATCACAAACTTTAACACAAGTATCTCTCAAATTCACAACTACTCTACTAGCATGACTCTAATATCACCATCTTCATATCTCAAAACAATCATAAAGAATCAAACTTCTCATAGTATTCAACACACTTTATATGAAAGTTTTTATTATACCCATCTTGGATGCCCATCATATTAGGAATAATTTTATAACCAAAGCAAATTACCATGCTGTTCGAAAAGACTCTCAAAATAATATAAGTGAAGCATGAGATATCAATAATTTCTATAAAATAAAACCACCGCCGTGCTCTAAAAAGATGTAAGTGAAGCACTAGAGCAATATTGTCTAGCTCAAAAGATATAAGTGAAGCACATAGAGTATTCTAATAAATCACGATTCATGCGTGTCTCTCCCAAAAGGTGTGTACAGCAAGGATGATTGTGGTAAACTAAAAAGCAAAGACTCAAATCCTACAAGACGCTCCAAGCAAAACACATATCATGTGGTGAATACAAATATAGCCTCAAGTAAAATTACCGATAGACGAAGACGAAAGAGGGGATGCCTTTTGGGGCATCCCCAAGCTTAGGATTTTGGTTATCCTTGAATTTTACCTTGGGGTTCCTTGGGCATCCCCAAGCTTAGGCTCTTGGCACTCCTTATTCCAAAGTCCATCAAATTCTTACCCAAAACCTGAAAACTTCACAACACAAAACTTCAACAGAAAATCTCATGAGCTCCGTTAGTATAAGAAAATAAATCACCACCTGAAGGTACTGTTGTGAACTAATAATTTATTTATATTTGTGTAAAACCTACTGTATTCCGACTTCTCTATGGTTCATACCCTCCGATACTACTCAAAGATTCATCAAAATAAGCAAACAACACGCAAAAAATAGAATCTATCTAATGCAGAACAGTCTGTAGTAATCTGTAACTCTCGAATACTTCTGTAACTCCAAAAATTCTGAAATAAATTGGTGGACTGAGGAATTTGTCTATCCAAAAAGAATCAACTTAAAATCACTCTTCTATAAAAAAATTACAGCTAATCTCGTGAGCGCAAAAGTTTCTATTTTTTACAACAAGATCACATTAACTTTCACCCAAGTCTTCCCAGAGGTTCTACTTGGCACAAACAGTAACTAAAACATAAAACCACATCTAACCAGAGTCTAGATGAATTATTTATTACTAAACAAGAGCAAAAAGTAAAGAACAAAAATAAAATTGGGTTGCCTCCCAACAAGCGCCATCGTTTAACGCCCCTAGCTAGGCATAAAAACACGAATAGATCTAGGTATTGCCATCTTCGGCATGCAATTCTTTAATTGAACATGTATAATCTTTAGGATATTCTTTGGTTTTATCAATGATAATACTCCTAGGCAAGAAATCAAGAAATTCATTTGTGGCAAAAGGTTCCTTAATAATATCGAAAAGATTGGGGTGAACACTTATCGATTTGAGATCTTCATTTTCCTTACTAGAAGATTCACCCTTATTCTTAAAAACGTAAATAAACTTGGCAACTCTGGTAGGAGTAGGATTCGAGGTATTTTTAACAGCAGAAAAACGGAACCCAAGTTGGTAATAATATCTTCGAGTTTATCAATCCTAGTAGAATCTTGATCTATCTTTTCATTAACTATGGGTTCCTTTTCTCTAAGATTCTTTAGAGTAACTCCCACCTTAGATCCATATTGGGTAATTTGATTATGAAACTTTTTATCCAAATTTTTGATTAACTGTATAGTAGCAATTTTATTCTCAATAATATCAAGTCTTTGCATCACATGTTCCAAGGTTAAAATAGTTCCATTGACCAAAAGAGGTGGTGGGCCTAATAAATCTATCATGGCATTGTAAGAATCAAAAGTATGGCTTCCCAAGAAATTCCCTCCAGTAATGGTGTCAAGAACATATCTATTCCAAGGAGTAATGCCTACATAAAAATGTGGAAAAGAATGGAGGTAGATTGCTTTCTAGTGGATCTATTTTGAGCATTGCAGATTCTATACCAAGCATCTTTTAGATTTTCTCCCTCCCTTTGTTTAAAATTGAGAACTTCATTCTCGGGAGTACTGACAATGATAGGGGACTAGCCATGAAGGCAAATCAAGCGATCTAACACACGAACACTCAAGAAGCAAGCGAAAAGAGATGAACGGAAGAGGACCGAAGAAAAAGGCAAAGGTTTTCAAAAATCGTTTTAGAAGTGGGGGAGAGGAAAACAAGAGGCGAATGGCGAATAATGTAATGCAAGGGAGAAGAGTTTATGATGGGTACTTGGTATGGCTTGACTTGGTGTAGATCGCTCCGGCAACGGCGCCAAAAATCCTTCTTACTACCTCTTGAACTTGCGTTGGTTTTCCCTTGAAGAGGAAAGGGTGATGCAGCAAAGTAGAGTAAGTATTTCCCTCGGTTTTGAGAACCAAGGTATCAATCCAGTAGGAGACGATGCACAAGTCACCAAATACCTGCACAAACAATCAAGAACTTGCAATCAACGCGATAAAGGGGTTGTCAATCCCTTCACGGTCACTCGCAAAAGTGAGATCTGATAGAGATAGATAAACGGTAAAGTAATTATTTTTGGTTTATAGATTGAAAGGTAAAGATTGCAAAATAATAGATCAGAAACTAGCCAGATGTAAACGAGATTCAATATAATGGAAAAGAGACCCCGGGGCCATAGGTTTCACTAGTGGCTTCTCTCGAGATAGCATATATTATGGTGGGTGAACAAATTACTACCGAGCAATTGATAGAAAAGCGCATAATTATGATGACATCTAAGGCAATGATCATGAACATAGGCATCATGTCCGTGTCAAGTAGGCCGACTCCTGCCTGCATCTACTACTATTACTCCACACATCGACCGCTATCCAGCATGCATATAGAGTATTTAGTTCATAAATAATGGATTAACGCATTAAGCAAGATGACATGATGTAGAGGAATTAACTCAAGCAATATGATGAAAACCCCATCTTTTTATCCTCGATGGCAACAATACAATACGTGCCTTCCTGCCCCTAGTGTCACTGGGAAAGGACACCGCGAGATTGAACCCAAAGCTAAGCACTTCTCCCATTGCAAGAAAGATCAATCTAGTAGGCCAAACTAAACCAAAAATTCGAAGAGACTTGCAAAGATATCAAATCATGCATATAAGAATTCAGAGAAGAACCAAATAATATTCATAGATAATCTTGATCATAAATCTACAATTCATCGGATCACGGCGAACACACCGCAAAAGAATATTACATTGAATAGATCTGCAAGAACATCGAGGAGAACTTGGTATTGAGAATCAAAGAGAGAGAAGAAGCCATCTAGCTAATAACTATGGACCCGAAGGTCTGCGGTAAACTACTCACATTTCACCGGAGAGGTAATGATGTTGATGTAGAAGCCCTCCATGATCGAATCCCCCTCCGGCAGATCGCCGGAAAAGGCCCCAAGATGGGATCTCACAGGTACATAAGGTTGTGGCGGTGGAAAAGTGGTTTCGTGGCTCTCCCTGATGTTTTTAGGGAATAAGAGTATATGTAGGAAAAGGAACTAGGTTAAGGGAGCTACGAGGGGCCCACGAGGGTGGGGGGCACGCCCTCCACCCTCGTGGCTTCCTCATCGCGTCTCTAACTTCATCTCCAAGTCTTCTGGTTTGCTTTCGGTCCAAGAAAGATCATCACAAAGGTTTCATTCTGTTTGGACTCCATTTGTTATTCCATTTCTGCAAAACTCTAAAATAGGCAAAAGACAGAAACTAGCACTGGGCCCTCGGTTAATAGGTTAGTCCCAAAAATAATATAAAATAGCATATTAAAGCCCATTAAACATCCAAAACAGATAATATAATAGCATGGAACAATCAAAATTTATAGATACGTTGGAGACGTATCACGGAGCCCCGAACGGACTCCAGATCAGCCCTCCCGAGGAAGATTAGGGCTTGGCGGCGGCTCTGTATCATAATACGTGATGAATCCTTCTCTCTGATCCTTTTCTCCATGAACGTGAATATATAGAGTTGGAGTTGAGGTCGGTGGAGGTCCAGGGACCCACGAGGCAGGGGGCACACCCCAGGGGGGTGGGTGCACCCTGCACCCTCGTGGACAGGGTGTGGGTCCCCCTCTGGTGATTCTTTCGCCAATATTTTTTATTAATTCCAAAACATGACTCCCTGAAGTTTCAGGTCATTCCAAGAAGTTTTATTTCTGCACAAAAATAACACCATGACAATTCTGTTGAAAACAGCGTCAGTCCGGGTTAGTTCCATTAAAATCATGCAAGTTAGAGTCCAAAACAAGGGCAAAAGTGTTAGGAAAAGTATATACGTTGGAGACGTATCAACTCCCCCATGCTTAAACCTTTGCCTGTCCTCAAGCAATTCAGTTGACAAACTGAAAGTGGTAAAGAAAAACTTTTACAAACTCTGTTTGATCTTGTTGCAAATATGTAAAGTCAACATTCAAGTTTTCAGCAAAGATTATGAACTAACCACATTCACAATAACACTTAGGTCTCACATTTACTCATATCAATCGCATAATCAACTAGCGAGCAATAATAATAAATCTCGGATGACAACACTTTCTCAAAACAATCATAATATGATATAACAAGATGGTATCTCGCTAGCCCTTTCTGAGACCGCAAAACATAAATGAAGAGCACCCCTGAAGATCAAGGACTGACTAGGCATTGTAATTCATGGCAAAAGAGATCCAGTCAGAGTCATACTTAATGTAAATTAATAGCAATGCATGCAAATGACAGTGGTGCTCTCCAATTGGTGCTTTTTAATAAGAGGATGATGACTCAACATAAAAGTAAATAGATAGGCTCTTCGCAGAGGGAAGCAGGGATTTGCAGAGGTGCCAGAGCTCAAGTTTTGAATCAGAGATAAATAATATTTTGAGCAGCATACTTTCATTGTCAACATAAAAACCAAGAGATATCGATATCTTCCATGCTACATACATTATAGGCGGTTCCCAAACAGAATGGTAAAGTTTATACTCCCCACCACCAACAAGCACATTCCACGGCTGATCCGAAACAATGGGTACCGTAGAACTAACAACAATCCTGGGGGAGTTTTGTTTGCAATTATTTTGATTTGATTTGAGCATGGGACTGGGCATCCTGGTTACTGGCCATTTTCTCATGAATGATGAGCGGAGTCCACTCATCGTGAGAATAACCCACCTAGCATGGAAGATATAGATAACCCTAGTTGATACATGAGCTATTCGAGCATACAAAAACAGAATTTCATTTGAAGGTTTAGAGTTTGGCACATACAAATTTACTTGGAACGGCAGGTAAATACCGCATATAGGAAGATATGGTGGACTCATATGGAATAACTTTGGGGTTTATGGAAGTGGATGCACAAGTAGTATTCCCGCTTAGTACGAGTGAAGGCTAGAAAGAGACTGGGAAGCGACCAACTAGAGAGCGATAACATTCATGAACATGCATTAAGATTAACAAACAATGAGTGCAAGCATGAGTAGGATATAAATCACCATGAACATAAATATCATCGAGGCTATGTTGATTTTGTTTCAACTACATGCGTGAACATGTGCCAATTCATGCCACTCGAATCATTCAAAGGAGGATACCACCCTATCATAGCACATCACAACCATTTTAATAGCATGTTGGCACGCAAGGTAAACCATTATAAACTCCTAGCTAATTAAGCATGGCATGAGCAACTATAATCTCTAATTGTCATTGCAAACATGTTTCATTCATAATGGGCTGAATCAAGAACAATGAACTAATCATATTTACAAAAACAAGATAGGTCGAGTTCATACTAGCTTCTCTCATCTCAATCATTTCATCATATATCATCATTATTGCCTTTCACTTGCACGACCGAACGGTGTGAATAATAATGATAGTGCACATGCATTGGACTAAGCTAGAATCTGCAAGCATTTAATACAAAGGAGAAGACAAGGTAATATGAGATCTTGGTTAGATCAACAATAATGCATATGAGAGCCACTCAACATTTTGATCGTGGTCTTCTCCTCTCGACCCCCAAAGAAAAGAAAAAGAAATTCAAAGAAAAATAAAACTATTTACACGTGAAAACTCCCAACAAGCAAAAGAAGAATGGGAAATCTTTTTGGGGTTTTCTTTTAATTACTACTACTACAAGCATGGAAAGTAAACTAGCTAAGGCTATAGCTAATTTTTTTGTTTTTTCTTAAGGTTTTTCAAACACACAAGAAGAATGCAGGAAAAGAAAATAAACTAGCATGGATAGTACAATGAAAAAGTATGAACACCGACAACTAGAATGAATGTGTGAACATGAATGTAATGTCGGTAAGAAATACGTACTCCCCCAAGCTTAGGCTTTTGGCCTAAGTTGGTCTATGCCCATGGATCGAAGCGATCCCCTCCGGTGTACTGAGGAGGGTCCTCGGGGTGCCACTGGTTAGCGAGCTCCTCCAGATCCCACTGATAAACAGATTCTCGATATGGGTCAAGTGGTGGCTCTAGCTCGGGCTCTGGGACTCGTGTCAGTTCCCAGTAAGCATAAATGCCCTCGGGCATGATGAGGTACGTGCCTGAATGTATATTAAACAAAGAGGGTGCAGGCAAGATAATAGTCTCACACTTAATTTTAGCAAATATCAAGTTATACTTAAGTATTTTCTTCTTATTTTTAACAATAAAGTCATGTGCTACCATACTCTTATAGTCTAACAAAATAGTGGGCAACAACTTTTCCTCTTTCTCATAATGCCTAATAGGTATCTCAAAGTGTTTGGCAAGGCGTGAAGCAAAGATACCTCCGAAGATAGGGCCCTTTGTATGGTTCAGACTTAACCGTTTAGCCACAATAGCGCTTAAACTGAAAGTTGTATCACGAAATAAAGCATGGCGCAAAATAGCAAGGTCAGGAGCACTGAGGGCCCCCACTGTTCCCACGAACAATTAAACATCTACTAGCAAATATTGCAAAGTAACGTAGGACAGGAAAATGTACACTAGTAATCCTAGCATCTGAAACCTTTCTCGTTTCCCCTACATCAATTTGATCAATAAATTCATCCACATCACTAGGATGTGGTTTCTCGACGCTGCCCTCGAAGGGCAACTTGCAAACCACACAAAAATCATAGAGTGACATCTCCTTAAACTCATCATATAAATAGAACTCCACTGAAGATGGTGATCTTCTAGCATGGAAATAAAAGTTCTACACAAAAATAGTAGTGAGTAGGAGATACTATTCACACTGGTCGTGGAGGAAGTTGGTGAGGCCTACATTCTTAGCCAAATAATAGAAGTCGTCGTGAATTCTGGCGGCTCTCAAGAATGCATCACAAGGCCATTCGCATAGCCGAACCTCCGCAATGCGAGAGATTGTATTTGGGCTTTTTATTCTCTTCTTTCTGCTTATCCTTCGAGCTTCGGCTTGAGGAGCCTCTCAACAATCTCTTCATCATTTTCTTTCTCTGAAAAATTTCTGAAATTTTTAGTGACTCAAAATAAAAGTGAAACAAACTCAACAAGATTGATAGCAACTACTCCCACAAGTGCCTAGCTATATCATGCATTAAAACTACTTTGAAGCATATAAATTTGACATGCAAGCTCAATAACAGGGTCACCTCAGCAGCAAAAATTTGCAATAAATAAAGCACTAGAACAAGAACTAATTGGACCATTGGAGGAGTCACATAACTAAGAACAATCCCCCAAAGCAGATTTGTGAATGGAGCTTTGAGCAAGGAGATCGAAATGGTAGCAAAACGAGCAAGAACACAAGTTTGAGCTATGGGATGATTTTTTCTGGAGGAAGATGAAGTGTGTGGGTGCTGGAATAAGTGGAGGGGGCCACGTGGGGCCCATGAGGCAGGGGCGCGCCCAGGGGTAGGGCGCGCTGATGAAGTCATGTACCTAGGGTAGGGTCACGGACCTATCTAGGATACCCTACCCAAGGACATCCTTAGAAGAAGCTACCTTCCAGTCGACCAAGAGGGACTTCACTCGACGAACTCAAGGACACTCGACGATGAAGATAACCACTCGACCATGAAGCTAACCACTCGACGGCCAGGAGACCTAAAGTCACTCAGCATGCAACGGTCTGTCATTAAGTAGCTTTAATAGTCTTCATGGAACTTTGTGAGGGCGTTACCAGTAACCCCCTGTCTTAATGTACTTTAAACCCTGCATAACTGAGGGCCGGAGGGGTCTGGTGAACTCTATATAAGCCACCCCCCTCCTCAGTGTAAAGGGTTCACACCCCTGTAACTCATATACACATAAACCAGTCGACCGCCTCCGGGCTCCAAGACGTAGGGCTGTTACTTCCTTTGAGAAGGGCCTGAACTCATAAAACACTCGTGTGTACAACTGCTCCATAGCTAGGATCTTGCCTCTCCATACCTACCCCCTATTCTACTGTCAGGCTTAGAACCATGACAGTTGGCGCCCACCGCGGGGCAGGTGTCTTAGCGACTTTTTGGAGAAGTTGCAATTTGTCCGATTGCCTCCATCATGGTTTCTGGCGGAGCTCTGGTCGAGGGCTGCGAGATCCGTCTCGGTGCGCTCGCTTTCATCGCCGACGACTCCGCTTGGCTCCAGGAGGCACCACTCGACATCGACGCGCTCCCCGTCCGCGGGGCGACGCACTTTCGGGTGTGTGTCCGCGGCGTCCTACTGCGGCAGCCGTCGACCCCATACCGGTCGACTCCTGTGCCGTCCTCCATCCCTGTCTCCCGCCAGCGCAAGCGCTCCGGTCGGTCGAGGCTTCAGCGACGGGTGAGACACGCAGTGGCTCGCCAATCGGCCACCACCCAAGTCGCGGCAATTGAGCCCGACGAATCTCTCTACGGCCTGATCGATCTGTCGATTGGCTCCATAGAGACTGCATCCGAGTGCGACAGCAGTGATCCAGTGGCGGAGGTCCTGATGGTCAATGGGCCTCCTAGCCCTCCCGGTTTCCCCCGCATCGACGGGATGGATGATGGAGGCGACCCCGCTCAGGCCCACGAAGAATATCAGCCCGAGCCACTCACTTCTCAGCAAAGAGAAGATCTTCGCCGCCGGAACATGGATGCCCTGCATACTCCCATCACAGGAGAAACTCCTGAGGGTCGTGCTTTGGAAGAGGCGCATTTGGCCAACTTGGCTGAACGCACTCGACTGCAGAACCTCCAGCGAGCACTCGATGAGCGTGCGCGTCAACGAGTACCTGACTCCAGCCGACGTCAGCTCTTTCCGCAACCGACTCAGGTATATCGAACCCTGATTCAGAATTTGGCAGCTGCAGCCCGTATAGTGGAGTCAATTCAGCCCTCTCAGTCGGAGGCTGGAAGAGTCTTGATGCAGATCAGGGATTTGCTCCGGGCGGCAGGAGATCAGAATTCAGTTGTGTCACAGTCGCGCAACAGGATTCACAGTCGATCCGTCGCTGCGAATACTATTCAGTCGGCTCACAGCCCAAGGTCACCTCCGAGGCGCGTGGGACGTGAAGGCCGGCGGGACCACTATGACGATCGATTTGATCGTGATGATAGGCATCGAGTGCCCACTCCCCCCGAGAAGTGGGTCTAACGCCCATCGGCAGCAAGATGACAGGCGCCAGCTCAGTGTTGGGCAGAGAGCTCCGGTCGACCCCAGAGAACCAGGCTTTGACGCGAGATCCATCATCGTACAAGGTTTGGTCGATCGGAACAGAGCTCATAGAGGTGGCCATGACAGAGATGTGCCCACTAGCAGCCGAGTCCATGTTTCAGGTCCAGAATACTTTAGCAGAGCCATCAGAGCCGCAGTGATACCCCCCAACTTTAGGTTGGCGACTGGGGTAAGTAAGTTCACCGGAGAGTCCAAGCCTGAAACTTGGCTTGAAGACTACCAAGTGGTGGTACAGATTGGTGGTGGTAATGATGAGGTGGCCATGAAGCATTTGCCACTCATGCTAGAGGTTTCGGCCAGGGCGTGGTTGAATCAGTTAGCTCCTAGCATCATTTACACCTGGGAAGATCTTTCCCAAGTGTTCGTCAGGACGTTCGAGGGAACTTGCAAGCGACCGGCCGGATTGACGGAGCTGCAAGTCTGCGTACAAAAGTCGAGTGAAACATTGAGAGATTACATCCAGAGATGGATCACTTTGCATCATACCGTGGAGAATGTGTCGGACCATCAAGCGGTCTGCGCCTTCAAGGATGGTGTCAAGAACAGAGAGTTGAGCCTGAAGTTTGGTCGAACCGGAGATATGACCCTGAGTCGAATGATGGAGATTGCCACCAAATACGCTAACGGTGAAGAAGAGGACAGGCTCCGGAGTGGCAAGTATAAGCCGAGTCAATCAGAAAAAGGAAACTCCAGTCGGAAGCAGAAGCGGAAGGCCGAGCCAGCTGCTCCTGGAGAGGCTCTGGCCGTGGCTCAGGGCAAATTCAAAGGGAAGCCCAAAGGATCTTGGAACCCCAAGAAGGTAAAGGATAAAGAAGGAAATGACGTGATGGATCTACCGTGTCACATCCACACGAAGAAAGACGAAGAGGGTAACTTCATCTACCCAAAACATACCACTCGCCAGTGCTGGCTCTTAATCCAGCAGTTTCAAGGAAAAGAGCCCAAGGACAAAGAGAAGGAGTCGGACAAGGCCGAGGACAAGGAGGACAGTGATGGAGGGTACCCTCATGTCAATTCCACCCTGATGATTTTTGCTGATGTAGAGAGCAAAAGTCGACTAAAAGTGATCAACCGAGAGGTAAATATGGTCGCCCCGGCGACACCAAGCTATCTGAAATGGTCGCAAACTCCCATTACGTTCGACCAATCCGATCACCCTACTCACATTGCCACCCCTGGGAGGCAAGCGCTGGTGGTCGACCCAGTCGTCGAAGGCACTCGACTGACGAAGGTATTGATGGATGGCAGCAGTGGGTTGAATATACTGTATGCAGAGACGCTCAAGGGAATGGGCATTCCGATGTGCAGGCTTAGCTCCAGCAACATGAGTTTTCACGGAGTCATTCCTGGAAAGAAGGCTGAGTCACTCGGTCAAATAGCTCTGGATGTAGTGTTCGGTGACTCGAAGCATTTCCGCAAAGAGAAGCTGACATTTGAAGTCGTGGATTTCCAGAGCGCTTACCATGCTATTTTGGGAAGACCAGCCTATGCCCGCTTCATGGCTCGACCATGTTATGTGTACCTAAAATTAAAGATGCCTGGCCCCAAAGGCGTGATCACTATCACTGGCAGCCGGAAGAAGGCATAAGAGTGTTTCCAGAAAGGCTCGAAGATTGCGGATGCCCAGATAACAGTGGTAGAGCTGGACGGATACAAGAAAAATACAGATCTGAGTGATTTGTTGTGGGCCAAGAAGCCCGCCATAGAGTCAGCGTTCCAGTCGTCTGGGGAGACGAAGCCAGTTCATATCCACCCAACTGACCCCAACGCGACTCCGACCCATATTTCCACAACACACGACTCTAAATAGGAAGAAGCGCTCATCCAGTTCCTCCGTGAGAACTGGGACATCTTTGCATGGAAGCCAGCTGACATGCCGGGTGTTCCCAGGGGGCTGGCTGAGCATCGCCTTAGAATCGACTCAAAAGCGAAACCTGTTAAAGAACATCTTCGACAGTCCGCCATTCAGAAGAAAAAAGCCATTGGCGAGGAGGTGGCTCGACTCCTTGCAGCAGAGTTTATCCGAGAGATATACCACTCCGAGTGGCTCGCCAATGTCGTCATGGTTCCCAAGAAGGACAACTCACTTCGCATGTGCATTGATTTCAAACATATCAATTGGGCCTGCCCAATAGATCATTTTCCTCTCCCTCGCATCGACCAAATTGTCGACTCGACTGCGGGATGCGAGAGATTGTCTTTTTTAGATGCTTATTCCGGGTATCATCAGATCCGTCTGTATGGACCTGACGACATCAAAACAGCTTTCATCACTCCATTCGGGTGCTTCTGCTATATCACCATGCCATTTGGTCTCAAGAATGCCGGAGCCACGTTCATGAGAATGATTCAAAAGTGTTTACTCACTCAAATCAGTCGGAATGTGGAAGCGTACATGGATGATATCGTGGTCAAGTCACGAAAGGGTTCCGACCTGTTGACTGACCTAGCTGAAACATTTGCCAATCTTAGGAGGTATGATATCAAGCTCAATCCATCAAAGTGCACATTCGGAGTACCTGGCGGAAAGTTACTCGGTTTTCTCGTTTCAGAACGAGGAATCGATGCTAACCCAGAAAAAGTTGGCACCATACTCTGAATGAAACACCCTGTGCGTGTGCACGACGTCCAGAAGCTTACTGGATGCTTGGCCGCGTTAAGTCGATTCATCTCTCGCCTCGGTGAAAAGGCGTTGCCTCTTTACCGACTGATGAAGAAGGCAGACAAGTTCGAGTGGACTCCAGAAGCTGATGTAGCATTTGCCGAGCTAAAAACTCTGCTCTCCATCTAGCCGGTGCTTGCTGCTCCAATCAGCAAAGAGCCTCTGTTTCTTTACATTGCAGCCATAGGACAGGTCGTCAGTACAGTACTTACGGTCGAGCGGGAAGAGGAAGGTAAAACCTTCAAAGTTCAGTTTTGACTCCATCGAAGAAAAGATATCCTCATTATCAGAAGCTCGTATATGGGATCTACATGACCATGAAGAAGGTTGCTCATTATTTCTCTGATCATGACATTACAGTCGTCAGCGACGCACCATTGTCAGAGATTCTGCACAACAGAGACGCAACTGGTCGAGTGGCTAAATGGGCTATTGAACTCCTTCCCCTTGATATCAAATTCGAGGCAAAGAAAGCCATTAAGTCCCAGGCTATAGCAGATTTCCTTGCCGAGTGGATTGAACAACAACAGCCGACTCAAGTTCACTCGGAGCATTGGACCATGTTCTTTGATGGTTCTAAGATGTTAAATGGTTCTGGTGCTGGGGTAGTTTTGGTTTCCCCCCGAGGAGATAAGCTCAGATATGTGCTCCAGATCCACTTCGATTCCTCCAACAATGAAGCAGAATATGAAGCACTTTTGTATGGGTTGCGCATGGCCATTTCACTCGGCGTCCATCGCCTTATGGTTTATGGCGACTCAGATTTGGTGGTTAATCAAGTGATGAAGGAGTGGGACGTTAGAAGCCTAGCCATGACTGAATACTACAATGCAGTGAGGAAGCTCGAAAAGAAATTCGAAGGGTTAGAGCTCCACCATATACCCTGACTTAAAAATCAAGCGGCTGATGATTTGGCGAAGATAGGATCCAAGAGAGAAGCCATACCCAGTGATGTGTTCTTGGAGCATATCCATACTCCATCAGTCATAGAAGATCCTTTTACCGACGAAGCTCCGCAACCTAAGAGTGTTACGGATCCGACTGAGGTTGAAGTTCCAGCAATGGCCGACCTGATCATGGAAGCTTTAGTGATCACTCCCAATTGGACAGTACCGTATATCGCGTATATCTTGAGGAAAGAGCTCCCGGAGGACGAAGAAGAGGCTCGACAGATCGTCCGCCGATCTAAAGCCTTTACTGTGATAAGGGGACAACTGTACAGAGAAAGCGCGACTGGAGTTGGTCAGAAATGCATAACACCGGAGGAAGGTCGAATAATCCTTGATGACATCCACTCAGGGACCTGTGGCCATCATGCGTCTTCCCGGACCATTGTAGCCAAAGCATACCGAGCCGGATTTTATTGGCCAAGAGCGAATGAAATGGCAAAGGAGATAGTCGACAAGTGTGAGGGTTGTCAATTTTACTCCAATATGTCACACAAGCCCGCCTCAGCTTTAAAGACCATACCACTTGTTTGGCCCTTTGCAGTATGGGGGTTGGATATGGTTGGCCCTTTGAGAACAGGCAGAAGCGGTTTCACCCATGTGCTGGTAGCAGTCGAAAAGTTCACCAAGTGGATTGAGGCCAAACCCATCAAGAACCTCGATGCCGGTACTGCTGTCAGCTTTATCAGAGAATTAATATTCAGATATGGAGTCCCGCACAGCATCATCATTGACAACGGGTCAAACTTCGATTCCGAAGAACTCAGAGCTTTCTGCACGTCTCAAGGCACACGAGTCGACTATGCTTCAGTCGCCCATCCACAGTCGAATGGACAGGCAGAACGAGCCAACGGCTTGATTCTCAAAGGGTTGAAACCCCGTTTGATGCGTGATCTCAAGCATGCGGCTGGTGCATGGGTCGACGAACTTCCCTCGGTGCTTTGGGGGTTAAGGACCACGCCCAACCGGTCGACTGGAAGAACTCCGTTCTTCTTGGTCTACGGAGCTGAAGTAGTCTTGCCGAGTGACCTTCTCCACAATGCTCCTCGGGTCGAGCTCTACACCGAAGCTGAAGCAGAACAAGCACGGCAGGATGCAGTCGACCTTTTAGAGGAAGAAAGGGAGATGGCCCTGATCCGATCGACCATTTATCAACAAGTCTTGCGTCGCTTCCACGCCAAAAACGTGAAGAGTCGAGCCTTCCAGGAAGGAGATTTGGTTCTCCGAGTGGATCAGCAGAAACCACACAAGCTTGCTCCTTCTTGGGAAGGTCCCTTCATCATCACCAAGGTTCTCCACAATGGAGCATACCGTCTCTACAATGTCGAGCATCAGACCGACGAGCCCCGAGCTTGGAACGCGGAGCTTCTCCACCCCTTTTACACTTAAGTATTCACTCGGATGAGTTGTAATAAAAGTACTTCTGTAGTTTATTTATCAAAGACAAGAGCTTTATAATTTTCCCAGTAATTGTTATTACTTATTTCCACATAAAGCAATCCCCCAGTGGGTGGCTTGGCTGCGAATCTGATTCGCCTAAGTCTGTAAAAAAATCCTAACCGAGTGGTGAGCCAGCCTCCCACTCGAAGGCTTAGCTGCAAAATCCGTTTCGCCTAAGTTAGACAAAATCCTACCGAGTGGTAAGCCAGCCTTCCACTCGGAGGCTTAGCTGCAGTCCAAGTAGTCGCCTAAGTTTTTGAAAATCCTACCGAGTGGTAAGCTAGCCTTCCACTCAGAGGCTTAGCTGCAGTCCAAGTACTCGCCTAAGTTTTTGAAAATCCTACCGAGTGGAAAGCCAGCCTTGCACTCGGAGGCTTAGCTGCAGTCCAAGCACTCGCCTAAGTTAAACAAAATCCTACCGAGTGGGAAGCCAACCTTCCATTCGGAGGCTTAGCTGCAGCATTGCGCTCGCCTAAGTTCAAATACAACGTGCACTCTGCGAGGAGGACGAGGTGCAGGTCGACTGCTACCCTCTCCTTCCGAGCTACGCCACAAATACAACATGCGCTCTGCAAGGAGGACGAGACGTAGGTCGACTTCTACCCTCTCCTTCCGAACTACGCCACAAATACAACGTGCGCTCTGCAAGGAGGACGAGACGCAGGTCGACTGCTACCCTCTCCTTCCGAGCTACGCCACAAATACAACATGCGCTCTGCAAGGAGGACGAGGTGCAGGTCGACTGCTACCTCCTTCTCCAGAGGTACACCTTGAAAATCCTACCGAGTGAAGAGCAGACCTCCCACTCAAGGGCTTAGCTGCAGCCCAGTGCTCGCCTAAGTTTTTGAAAATCCTACCGAGTGGAGAGAAACCTCCCACTCGAGGGCTTAGCTGCAGCCCAGTGCTCGCCTAAGTTTTTGAAAACCCTACCGAGTGGAGAGCAAACCTCCCACTCGGGGGCTTAGCTGCAGCCCAGTGCTCGCCTAAGTTTTTGAAAATCCTACC